>NC_035441.2:164696194-164775568 GCF_002127325.2 Helianthus annuus | reverse complement strand
GTTGACGAAACTTCATGAAATTTTAACCACATATTCTAGTGAGTATATTTTAGCTATACAAAGCTTCGGGTCTGCCAAAAGTTCACTCAGAGGTATAAATTAAACATGTTGACACTTTTGGCCCCTATAGTTTACAATACTTCACTTTTGGGCAATTTCCGCGTCGTATGATCCATGAACCATCCGTTAAAGGTTATAAACATTATGTAGGGTTATCATAGAGCCTACTTATCCATTGTTGACACTTTGGACCCTTACGTTCCATAGTTTTCACTGTTTGTCACTTTTAGTCCCTCTAAAGTATGTTTTCACATAACGGAACCTTAGGACACGTGTCAAGACATTATTGGACGAAATTTTTCGAGGTGTTACATTTGACGTTGTACAGAAGTTACCCTCTAGTGTAACACATGTTACAAACATGTGTTACATATGTTCAACCCCTTTGTTACCAAAAATCGGGGCTGCACATATGTAAGACATGTTTGTAACTTATGTTACACTAGAGGGTAGCACATGTATGATCATTTTTGGATCATTTGTATATATTTAAGTCTGTATAAACCTACAACATCGAAACCCCCAAAAAGGTTACACATGTTATGACAGAATGGGAAATGTGTAGCAGCGTTCAATACTGTTGTTTCACTCTATAGTGTGTAACATGTGTGACATGGCGTTTGTCAGCAAAACATATAACTTGTAAGGTGATACGGTTGTATCTTTAAAACATGTTTACCTATAAATACTTACATGTTACAGGTTGTATCTTTAAAACATGTTTAAACTGGAAACTGGAAACACTTACAAAATATAAAGCAGAGTTACACAAGACGTAACATGTGTAAACTGGAAACACTTGTGTAACATTTCGGTGTAACACATGTTACATGTTGTATCTTAAAAAACATGTTTACCTGTAAGTACTTAAAAAATATAAAGCATAGTAGGAACACAACTTTTAAGGATGTTACACACGTTGTAGAGAAGATGTTACATGTGCACACACAATTAACATGTGTAACATGGCGACAAGTGTCATGTGTGATCTTTTTTTGTTACCCTAGGGTGCTAAACGTATTACAACGTTCATAACGCACGTAAACTTATACTAACATCCATCCCTATGTCCACAGATGATCTAGAACATACTCCACATTACCATCTTTGCGAGTCTTCTAATGGCACTAAATTGTGGACACCGAATGTCAACGAGCAATATCATCCTATTAATGTTAAATCATACGTCACACCGGAAGAACTTCTTGCCATGCATAAGACTTATGACCAATATGCTGGGTTCAATGTAAAAAATATACATTAATGCAGTTTTTGTATCTACTAATAACATTGTTAATAACAACTCTAGGTACATATGTAACATGAAGTGTATCGTTTGTCCCTTTAATTCGTTACGCTAGTCTCATATACTTATAGTTACATATATTACTTGTTTGTTCATTGATATGACATTTTGGATGACGTAATGTTGTTACATATGTAATTTTACTAAGTTTAAATTGACACCAAAGGGACTGGCATATGTAACACATGTTTATAACATATGTTACACTATGGGGCAACAAATGTAACACATGTATAGCTATCTTACACATGTTACATATGGTCTTCACAACAACATCCATCTTCACAACACATAGCAGCCAACCAAAAAACACACCATCGTCACCATGAAAAATTGACGATGCGTTTTAATCCTTCGGCGGGCTTCGCTTCTTGATAACCAACTTCATCTTGAACACAAAACATCTTTTCACCTGTGAACAAAAACAAGTAAACAAGTGTTACAAAGTTGATGTTTAAAAAAAACTGTTTTCATCCATTTGCAATAGAGACGTGTAAGTAGGTAAAAACCTGCTGTAACACGTGTTACATTTGATGTATCTTTACGTTGAGGAGGGGATTATAAAAAGAAAATGCACGTCTGAGTAAAAAGTTGTAACACGTGTTACAACGGTTGTTTACAGAACTTTCAAATAAGTGACAAGCCGGACGATAGCCAGTGGTACAAATGGATGTTTTGAAAAATCTAACACGTGTTGCGTTGGATGTATCTTCAAGCTGAAGATGGGATTATAAAAAGGAAAATGCACGTAAACTTATACTAACATCCATCCCTATGTCCACAGATGATCTAGAACATACTCCACATTACCATCTTTACGAGTCTTCTAATGGCACTAAATTGTGGACACCGAATGTCAACGAGCAATATCATCCTATTAATGTTAAATCATATGTCACACTGAAAGAACTTCTTGCCATGTATAAGACTTATGACCAATAAGCTGGGTTCAATGTAAAAAATATACGTTAATGCAGTTTTTTTATCTACTAATAACATTGTTAATAACAACTCTAGGTACATATGTAACATGAAGTGTATCGTTTGTCCCTTTAATTCGTTACGCTAGTCTCATATACTTATAGTTACATATATTACTTGTTTGTTCATTGATATGACATTTTGGATGACGTAATGTTGTTACATATGTAATTTTACTAAGTTTAAATTGACACCAAAGGGACTGACATATGTAACATATGTTACACTATGGGGCAACAAATGTAACACATGTATAGCCATCTTACACATGTTACATATAGGTGTTACATGTGTTACAACGTCAAGGTTACACATGTTACATATAGTTGTTGCATCCCAAAAAAAATTGACGTCACATCAACATCCGTATTCATCCAAAAATGGGCATACTAACAATGAAAATGAAAATAAAAATAAAAATGAATTTTATATCAATAGTTGTAATGCTTCTAAAAAATGGTCTTCACAACAACATCCATCTTCACAACACATAGCAGCTAACCAAAAAACACACCATCGTCACCACGAAAACCTGATGATGCGTTGTAATCCTTCGGCGGGCTTCGCTTCTTGATAACCATCTTCATCTTGAACACAAAACATTTTTTCACATGTGAACAAAATAAGTACATCAATATTAGTTTCTATAGTTAAAACTTATTAATCTCCTATGTAACATGTGTAACGTGGCTATACATGTGTTACCTCTCTAGTGTAACACATGTTACAAACATGTGTTACATATGTGCAACCCCCCTTTGTGTCCAAAAAAGGGTTGGGGTAACTACAAGTAACTTGGGTAACGTTTACTACATATGTAGCTAATTATCCCACCAAAAAAACACGACTTTTTATTTGTAAAATAAACGAGATATTCCAAATAAATTATGAAGTTTATACATTTTAACATTTAACAACCAATCTTAAAAAAACGTTTTAACATTTAAACTTACTATTACATTAAGTAAAAACCTTTTGTAACACGTAAAAAACCTAACACGTGTTGCATTGGATGTATCTTCAAGCTGAAGATGGGATTATAAAAGGAAAATGCACAACACTAAAAAAGTTGTAACACGTGTTACAACGGTTGTTTTAAGAACTTTCAAATAAACAAGTGTTGCAAAGTGGATGTTTTTAAATAACTGTTTAAATCAACGTAATAGAGATGTGTAAGTAGGTAATTTTCTTTTGTAACACGTGTTACATTGGATGTATCTTTACGTTGAGGATGGGATTATAAAAAGGAAAATGCACAGCTGAGTAAAAAGATGTAACACGTGTTACAACGGTTGTTTTAAGAACTTTCAAATAAACAAGTGTTACACCGTGGATGTTTTAAAAAAACTGTTTTCATCCATTTGTAATAGAGACGTGCAAGTAGGTAAAAACCTGTTGTAACACGTGTTACATATGTGCAGCCCCGATTTTTTGTAACAAAGAGGTTGAACATATGTAACACATGTTTGTAACATGTGTTACACTGGAGGGTAACTTCTGTACAACATCAAAGGTACCCACCACTTGCCCTTCATCGACTTCTTGTTCCCATTCTTCATCGGTTTCTCCATCTACCTTCTTTCGTTATCGTTCTGTTTCTTTATCGTTCTGCTTTCGCTTATTAGCCAGCCTACCCGTCACGGACCTGGTCATTCTCCTCACTCTTGCAAATACAACAGCCATAGTAAATACATAATAACACAAGTAATATTTCCGGAGTTATTTAACACAACAAACAGGTACGAGATAGGTAACACATGTTACCTGAAACTGTATTCTGCACCGAAACTACACAATCGTCAACAACTATCTTCTTTTCGTCAAGCAACGCCCTCACTACAAAGTGTTACCTGAAACTGTATTCTGCACCGAAACTACACAATCACACTCTCTGATGCACTCGGGACGTTGCATTTTTTCTGCACACACCTTTCCACCCTACGCCTTCACATTTTAACAAAAAATGCCCACATTCAGCTAATCCGACACTAAAAACACAATCTCAATACTAAATCTAACAACATTACCAAACCAAACCGCTTAAACAGAGAAAAAATAACATTTGAACAGTCCTAAACAAACAATAATCACAAATTAAAAAAGACTGAAAAAAAACCAAAGAATCCAAACCAAATGACACCTAACCGAGTATAAAACCAGAGAATCCAAACCAAAATAAAACAAGAGAATCCAAAAAGACTGAACCATACTTGGACTGGATCACTAACCGGAAACCTGAACCGAGTCCTGATCTGCGGCTGACTCGAATCTGAACTGAGCTAAAATCAGAATCCCCACTCTGGTTGCCTGTAACACCGTCGTCGGCACCGACGGTTCGTCGGAGAACCTCCATCGCTGTAGACGAAGGCTTGTAATCAGAATCCCCACTCCGGTTGCCTGTAACACCGTCGTCGGCACCAACGGTTCGTCGGAGAACCTGCACTGCTGTAGACGACGGCTTGTCCGTCGTCCATCGTCGTCTTCTTCTCTCTCTTAAATCTCTCTCTCTACCTCCTGAACTCTCTCACACACACTTGTGTGTGTTCTTGGTGTTTATTTTGAAACATGGAGAGAGAGAGAGAATGAATGATGATGATGATGGTGAATTTACAGAAGAAGAAAGAGATAGAATGATATATTTTGAATTCTAAAAGAAGAAGAAAGAAGAAAGAGGGAGAATGAAATGATGGGTAATAAATGACTTGATGGGATGGGGGAGAGAGTGAAATGATGGCTTGAACAAATGACTAATTTGCCCTTTAAACATGTGTTTAAAGATATGATGTGGATCAATCTTGACCACACAATTCAGGTTTCCTAAGTTTTCTAGATTAAATGGGTTTTCCATAGATACTTACACTATATATATATATATATATATATATATATATATATATATATATATATATATATATATAGGGTAGGGATATGGTAAAAAGTGTCTAAAATGTGAGAAGGGTAAGAAGTGTTTTAAACCATTGGATATTTGATCTAATGGTTGAGATCAATAGGGTATAAAATGTAAATTGTGTTTTAATTAGAATGACCTTATGTAAAATTAAAGGGCAATAGTGACTTTTCCAACGTTTCAAATATGGTAACCGTTTCAAAACCCCATCAATCTCCTATAAATCAGCGAATTTATGGTAACTGTTTCAAAACCCCTATCAATCTCCTAAAAAATTAGCGAATTTCTCGTACTGAAATAAATTCTTCGATTTCCTTCACAACAACTTTTTATAACACTATAAAAAACAGTATATTACATGATAAAACACTATAGGAAGATATAACACTATCTGTTTACTGTAAGACACTATACATAAATAAAACACTGTTGATGGGGGATAAAATACTATGAAAAGGAACAGTATATTACACGATAAAACACTATAGGAAGATATAACACTATCTGTTTACTGTAAGACACTATACAGAATAAAACACTATTGATGAGGATAAAACACTATGAAAAGGAACAGTATATTACGTGATAAAACACTATAGAAAGATATAACACTATCTGTTTACTGTAAGACACTATACAGAATAAAACACTATTGATGGGGATAAAACATTATGAAAAGGAGATTAAAGATACATGTACATAATATAACACTATTGACTGGGGAATATAACCCTACAACAAGAACTTACCGTAAACAATTAAATGTATAGAACAAATCGAATTCAAATCACATCCCTAATATATCGCCTGATATTTTTGGCAGTTATCTTTGGAAATCAATTAATTGATAAGAATGGACAATTACTAATATACCCTTTTGAATTAATTAAGATAAGGGACACTTGTCATTCCCAAATTATTTTTCACACTTCTCACAAAAGTTGGACTTTTTACAGGATCCTCTACCTATATATATATATATATATATATATATATATATATATTGGGAGAAGATCATGCGAGAACCACCTCTTATTGTGAGAACCGCGAGAACCAATGTGAACACACCAAAAATGCCTAAAAATAGCTAAAAATCACACAAAATTATTTTTTTTGAATTTTTAATATTTTTTATAAAAAAATCGCTACTTTTCGAAGCCAAAAAAAAAAAATTCTAAAAGTAGCGATTTTAACATAAAAAATATTAAAAAATTCAAAAAAAAAATTTTATATTTTTTTAGATTTTTTGGAGGTTTAGTTTTTAGCAATTTAGCTTGGGGGGGGGTGGGGGGGTTTAGGTTTTTGGGGGGTGGGGGAGGGGGGTTTAGGTTTTTTTTTTGGGGGGGGGGGTTAGGTTTTTTTTGTGGGGGGGGGGGGTGGGGGGGTTTAGGTTTTTGGGGGGTGGGGGTTAGGTTTTTTTAGGTTTTTTTAGCTATTTTAGGTTGTGTTCACATTGGTTCTCAAGGTTCTCACAATAAGGGTGGTTCTCGCATGAGCCCCCTATATATATATATATATATATATATATATATATATATATATATATATATATATATATATATATATATATATATATATATATATATATATATATATATTGTTGGGATATGAAGTAAACTCCCCACCCTCCACGACCAAAATTAATATTTCTGGTTTATGTCCATTAACTTACGACTTTGTTTTACGCAACAACCATACAAGGATTTAAGAGGTCATCCATCTTAGTATTATTGTAACCCAACAAGCTTAATAGTGTACTTTTGATGAGATATGATGCGTTTGTGGCCCAACACCTCTCGTGGGCCCCAAACATGTTTTGTTTGGTGAGGTCTTTAATTCTTATCTTACGTAAAAACTATAAGTGTATCTCGTATAAAATTCTGCTTCACGATACTGCCATTTTTGTTTGTTCATCTGTCATCTTGCCAATCTTGTGACTAAACATAAACATCATGATATATACCCTGGCCATAGCTGCCACGTCCACGCCCATAACCATAACCTCTAAATTGACCCATACAATTACTTATTATCACATTCGCTTTAAGAAATGAAGTAACACGAGGTAGACTGGATTTGTAATACTTCTTTATAAAACCTTGTTTTTTCGGTCATAACGAAGTAGAAAATCAACTATTATGTTTTAAAACTATTGTTTTATCATCATTATATGATATATGATTAACGAATCACACGTAATTTTTAATAAATTTATAAATCAGCTACTTTATTTTACATTTATCACCAGTTTAATTATAGTGTTGGTTATTATAAAAACTTTAAAAAAATTACTAACCAATATATTATTAAAGAAGTTTAAAAAAAAAGTTGGAATGGCTACAAATTTATAAACCTTAAAGAAATTGGTAAAAATCTTATAAAAGAGTTAAAGTAGCCAAAACTCAATACAAGAACCTTATATGGACAGATATAAAAAAGTTTATCATATACCTAGCATAGTTAAAGTTCATAAATCCTTTTATCCAACAAGACAACCTAATCTAAAAACTTAGTTTTGAAAGTTTCTAGAGTTAATTATGTTTTTCATCCCTGTAGTTTGTTGAAAATAACTATTACATTCCCTTAGTTTAAAAATTGCTAAAACAATCCATGTACTTTCACTTTTGTAACACTTACAATTCACCATCACAAACGCCATCCAGTTATTCTGTTAATTTATTTAAAATGACCATAATGCCCCTTTTATTAAAACTAATATAAATAAAGAGTTAGTTACGTTTTCCATCCATTTGGTTTATTGAAAATAAACATTACAGTTCATTAATTTAAAAATTACCAAAAATAGTACCAATATCATTCACTTTACTTTTCAGTCTTCTCGTTTCTTCTGATCCTGCCAGAACATCACCTGATCCGAGTCCACAACTCTATTCCGACGACTCAGTTTCACCATTGCTCCCTTCCGTTATATCACCGTCTACCAGATTTCCTCCGTCACCTCCACCGGCATCAGATCTGTCTCCGTCAACCGGTTACACCATAATCGGAATCGTCGGCCACCTAACTTTTCCCCATAACAATCGAAATCGTCGGTCACCTAATTTTCCTCATCACAATCGATGTCAATGAGAAAACTTAAGGCCTACCCGAAAAACTTGAGGTGAGGATATAAAGTCTGGGTCGTGCCCTGTGTAGTGGTCGGAATTGGTATAATTCATCGGTAGAAAAATGATTTGGCCAATGATTTGTTTGAAGAGAATGGCCATGAGGTGTGGGGGTAGGGGTGGTTGGTAGTTTGATGACGAAGGTTGGCAAATTGGGTGGTGGAAATGGTCATTGTTCAGGTAAGTGTGTGTGGTGGTGGGAGATGTTGAAGATGGATGAGGTGGAGAGGGTGTGGAGCCTGAGCAGGTAATGTTCCGGCCGTATCTGAAGAAACAGAGAGAGTGAAGAGTATAGTGAAGGATAGTAGATAGATGAAGCTGTTAACCGCCATTGTTGGTGAGTTGAAGGTGGAAGTTGTGAAAGTACTGGTACTCTTTTGGCAATTTTTAAACTAATGGACTGTAATAATTATTTTTGATAAACAACATGGACGAAAAGTGTAATTAACTCTTTATTTATTTATATTGTAGTTTTAATAATAAGGACATGATAGTCATTTCAAATAAACTAATAAAATAACTGAGTGGTGTTAGTGGGTGTGGACTGTAATTATTATAAAAGTGAAAGTACAGAGACTGTTTTAGTAATTTTTAACTAACGAACTATAACGGTTATTTTCAATAAATCATAGGGACGCAAAACGTAATTAACTCAAGCTTCTATAAACTTTAGAGAGATATACAAATCATGAATTTGCACAAATAGTAAATTCTAAAAAATTCTTTCTAGTTAAAAAAAAAAAATATTTTATGTTTCATTCGGTTAAATTCTAAAAAAAAAATCTTTCTAATTTAAAAAAAAATTATTTTATGTTTCATGCGGTTAAAATATCTCTGTGAGTTGTAACTTGCAACAATATTTTGGGCCCACATTAAACTTGTTATCGGCATCTTTGTTTGTTTGTCATATTTGGATGGACTCTGGGCTAGAGTAAGATCACGAGCCCATCTCAGGATTTAATGGCATATAATATAATATAATAAATAATAATACTTATTTATTAGAAAACTGAAAATTTGGTTGTATAGCTAGCTGGCTGGGTTGCACTGGGGGTACATCGCAATCGGGTAGGCCCGGTCCTACCCACGCACAACGGTTCAATTTAGTTGTGTTCCCTCGTAAAGCCTCACTCTAAATTAAGCCGGAAAAGGGGCAACTGTGCAAAATCTAGACCAAACGCACACAACCAATATTAAAATGCTTTATGTTTAATTGTTTAGCACTTTAGCTGGCTTGTATATGGATTGAAACATAAAAACTATAGTGAAAGAGGAGTTCATTATTCCTATAAATATTTTATTTAATCTTTTTAATAAGTTGGTTTTCTATTTTATGTTTTTATTATTTGTTTTAACAAAAATCAATAACTTTAGTTATTTGGGCCGAATTTAATAATTTGGTTGGATTTAATTTTTTAAGGTTATAGTTAATGTGTTGGTTACCTTGATTAAAATTAATATTTTGGTTAATAGAATCGACTATCAATAATGATTCCTTTGCAATGTTTGAAGACGATTTTGATATGTGATATACACTTTCTTCTATCTGGGTTTTATTTAAATGTTTGCCAGAATCTTATCTAGCCATTATGGCTTTCGTCATGCGTGATAATGACAGATTGTAATATGGTGTCGCGCATGGTGATATCGAAGATTGTTAGTATTTTGATAACTCTTTGTGTTTGGATAAATCAACCTCATTGTTCTTGTGGTGTCAAAGATTGTTAGTATTTTGATAGCTCTTTGTGTTTGAATAAATCAATCTCATTGTTCTTGCGGTGACATATTACGGGGTTGATCTTAGGTAGCAAAAACGTCCATAAAAATCTCGAGAGTGGTTACTATGATGTTATTTAACATCACATTGTGATCAAGGGAGACAATTATAGCACCAAGCGTAATTAGCAGCCTATCGCCAACATCCTAAGGTCAATCTTTTATATGGACTTTTAACTTGATGACATCTATTCGTGTTTTGATGATGCCCACAAGGTCATAACCGAAGAATCTCGAAATGATGATGTGTCCTCTCAAGATATTTAGGTTAATAAGGTTAGGTGGTTTGGTCTCACGCTTCTAGGGGCTTTATCACGCCACATAGCGACACATAAGCGGTGAGCTTTATCGTTAACTTACACGGTGTGGAATAACGCCCACTCTAAAGTCCCTTTTAACTACATTAAAATAAAAGTAAAAAAAATAAACTCAAATCTGATTGGTTCAAGTAGCGGGCCCATCCTCTTCTTCCTCTTCACGCCCGCTATGGCTTTGGTGAAGGCCAAGGATAGTGCCCCCTTCGGCGGAGGCAGGGTGGTGTAGGGGCGACATGGGGCGCTAAAATGGGTGAGGTGACAGACTGACAGGGGACGCGAAACCACACCGTGCAACCTAAGAAGATTAAAGAAAACCCAAATCATATTGTTGGATGCGACAACAATGTAAGCATAGTGGAGTTATGAAAAGAATGACATAGAAGTTTAGGTTAATTAACAAAATTTATGATATATGCAAATATGAAATCAAAGACGACAGTGTAAGGATTTTTGGAAGTGGATAAACTAAACAACATATCAACTGAAATTGCGTCAATGAGGTAGCGATGGAGTGGTTGGGGAAAAACTTGGTGTTCCTTGTGGTCCAGGTTCGACTCACACTCTCTTTATTATTTTCTGCGGCATCCAGGTGAAGGGCGAATACGGGGGGCGCCGGTTCGTCTTGGATGGGATGCGAGGTTTTACCGATTATTCCACTGTCGTGCCTTCGGGCGGATGGAGGCCGGGTTTCCGCGCATCTGGGAGAGCTAAGGGGCTGGCGGCGGTCGAGTAGTCGACCTTGGCCACAGCGCCCAATGTCACGGTGATTGACACGTCGTTCATTGCCGTTAAAAAAACTGAAATTGCATACTTCAAGGACTCGAGAATAATTTATTTTCAAGTGAACGGGAATGATGAGGACCGAATAACTCAAATGATTGACTAGTACGTGGATTAACAGGAATGTGAAAAGAGTGAAAACAAGCCTATAACTTTCAATAGAATATTCATTAAAGCTTTTTAATAATTTTGGTTTCGTTGTTTTTTTTATTGTACTTATATTTTACTAATTTCGTGAAAATAACGTTAAAAGTGGAGGATGGTTAATCATGCATCATGTGGTGGCGTTGATAGCCGAAAGACAAAAGGGTACATGCGCTAATCGGCCTTTGTCCTGATTGTTGAGTGTTATGTGCCTTGTGTCCAAGGCTTGATGCAAAACTACTATCGAGCCGGGGGTCTCACTGGAAGCAGTCTCTCTATTCCCTATGGGGTAGAGATAAGGCTGTCTACATCCTACCCTTCTCATACCCTACCTTAGCTTTGCTATTAATGAGATTTACTGAGTATGATAATGATGATACTTTGTAAAATTCAAATTAGAACGTTAATTATTTTGATTGAATTTAATAATCTAATTATGTCATTTATTAATTTATGTCACATCCCAATCGATGGCGGAATCATCGGGATGTGGTATGATGCGGATAGGTTGCTCGAGAGAATCTATAACGACTAATTTAGTGACAATATTTAACAAGTTTAATTTCCCATACAATCAAACAAATATTTCAACAAAAGTCATAACGGAATTCAGTAGTTTCTCAAGCAACAAAACACGACATAACAAAACTTGCAATTAAGTTTAGGTGGGCTTCTAGCATTCCTAAACCACTTCCAGCGGTAATCCATCAACCTGTCACATACGTTAAAATAAAAGTCAATACAATAATGTAAAGGTGAGTACACAAGTTTGCATAAGTATAGTAATAAAGCGTTTACGCATAACCAACATGTAACACGTAAAGGGGCGAATCAAGTAAGCTATCAACAATGATACAAGCTAACCAACATGACTGCGAGTAGAGTATGCGCGATACGTGTTCACCGTAGTGAGCACATAAAGTAAGTAATCCTTAACAACCCCTTAATAAACAGGTGCTGAGTCCAAACTATAGTACTATCGTTGCTAAGGGTGGTAGGGCAAGTCATCACTGTGTAAACATAACAAGCAACCAGTTATCGAATCACGTATAACGCGCAACACCGGTTAGTGTTTTAAAAGAGTTGAAGTGTTGAGTGGAAAAACAAAACCTTTGTACGAAGGGGTGCCTTCGTACGAAGCCAGTGCTTTCGTACCAGTGGCTTGTTTTCCGTGTCCAAAATCGAGTGTTCTTTGCGTCTTTCTTCGGGAAATCAAGTGTTCATCCCTCCAGCCTCAAGCTACTAATTAAACTTAGAGCCGGAGAGGTCTTTTGAGCGTTTGAGTCACAGGCGGGAAATTGGGCTGGTTTGTACGAAGGGTGTCTTCGTACGAACCTGGTGCTTCGTACAAGCCAGTCTGGCTTCGCACAAGTGGTTGTTCAGCGTCTTTATGCGTTCGGATCTGCGTTTTCGCCTGAATCGGATGTATTGTCGAGTCCTTTTCATGATGGTTTCGACACCGCTTCGTCCCACTCTCCAGTGAACGAAACATGTGTCGGTTTTGGTCCGTTTTAGTGTAAAAATCGAGTTTAAAATGGATTTTCCTTGGATTAAACACTTAGTGAGCGTGAAATCTTCAGATCTCTATCTTGGGAAGCCAAAGCTAAGTCCAATATACTCGGTTAAGTGTAAATACATAGCAAAATCAAAATTTTTGATGAAAAAGATGAAGGTTTTTGTAAAAAGAGAGAAGTTTTAGATGATATCGGAGATAAACTCGTGAAAAATCATTGTTAAAAACGTTGTGATACTTGTAAAAATAACGGATCTTACTTGGAATGCAGAAAGAACAGGTTGGGAGTGTTCTTGGGAGAAATGGCAGTAAGTAGAGAATGAAAGAGTGGGCTTGGTATTTATAGGGAGGAGGTTGGTGCAGGTTGCCTTCGTACGAAGCCACTGCCTTTGTACGAAGCCACTGCCTTCGTATGAAGGTGGCCTGTTTCGTGTGATGGCTCCCGTTTCGCGTGTCAGATATTCGTTCGGTGCGATTGGTTGCGTTAGTTAGTTCGAGTATGTTAAGTATTTTAGCGAGGTATTAAGTGTACACACAACACAACATTTATAACACATTTAACATTTAAACACACAAGTAATATAAATAATACAAATAAATCCGCGTTTTAAGTTCTTGTTGAGTTTGCGTTGCGATGAGCATTTAAGTAATAAGCGTTTAAAGCCAGGGCCGGTTATAAGCAAGTTCAATGTGTGCTTGAGAACAGGGCCCAAACAATTAAAGGGCCCAAAATTTTTTATGTTTTCTTTATATATTAGCCCAAATTTTTTACAGGCCCCAAACTTTGTCAAAAACCCAATTGCTTAACTGATTAAGGTCGCTGACATTCGCAGGGAAATCAAACGTCGCGTCGATTTCTGATCAAAGTCATCGATCAAAGTCTCAAACGTTGCAGGATTTCTGATGAAATTCAAAGTCATCAAACGCTGCACCTGTGGCCACCGGACATCCGCAGATTCGCGAATCGCGATTCAGATTTCAGGAGAGGTATATGTTTGTTGTCTTTTGAGTTTTGTTTGTTGTCTTTTGAGTTTTGTTTGTTGATTGATGTTACATTCGCAGGTTCCAAGTTTGTTTAATTATTTGTTTGTCGAAAAACATTCAGATTATTTATTTGTTTGTCGAAAAACATTCAGATTAATGATCATCATCTGGACATCCGCAGGTTCCAACTTCCAAGTTACATCTTGATTTCGATTTTTAAAAAAGATTCTGATTTCAGAATTCAGGTTAATGATCTTACTGTTGTTTCGAGTTTACTGTTGTGAATTAGATTGATTAAACTATTATGAATAATGAATGATTGAATGATTTCTAGTTTACTATTGAAAGTGAAATATTAGATACTATGGATTACAAGGAGTTGATCGAGAGCTTTGCTTCAAAAAACGCTAGGAGAACCACACTGTTTGCTTAGCAAGTAAGTTCGATACTTTGATCATTTTTGCTATACTATTTTTGTTAATTTGTTTTTTCTATTTCATAACAATTATCGTAGTATTATGAATTTTTAGTTATATAATTGAATGATTGATGAGTTTATGTTATATGAAGATTTGCGAATTGGGCCCAAATTTTTTATCTCGAACAGGGCCAAAATTTTTTTTGGGATTTTCGGAGACGGCCCTGTTTAAAGCGATAAGTAAGCGATATAATATGCGTTTAATAATATAGTTAACCCTGGGTAATAATCAAATCTCAGAGTACAAGCGTTTACGAATGAAATAACGATAAAATAGGAAGAGCCGGGACGAGTTTTGGTTGTCAGGTTGTTACAGTTTATCTAAACATATGCTCTAAAAAGAATTAAATTATCATGAATACATGAGTCATCGATTGTACTTCATGTTTAATATAATCCGATTCTAATACCGTTCTTCTGTTTATTCAAAATATCCATATATATTTGTAAATGATCTTATTATTCATTAACAATAAAGTTATTCTATAAAGGCTCCTAAAAATAATAAATATATAAAAAACACAATGGATCGCAAAATATAACACAATGACAAAAAATATAACACAGTGTCGTAGAAAAAAGACACAGTGAGTTACAAAAAGACACAATTACGTAAATATAGAAAAGACACAATGATAAATAAAAAAACACAATTATGCAAACAAAAAAGTCTAAAATCTAGAAGCTAAAAATCTAAAACAAAATCCACATCATAGAATTCGATGACACGGTTTCCAATGCTGCTTGAATGAGGTCAATCGGAGTCCTTTTGATACCTTTCTTACGGCTTCTTATTTTTAGGAGACTTTTTTATTTGATCATAACCTCTAGTGTTAGCTGAAAGATGCTCATGTATTGTTACGATCATTATACAATAAAAAGCTTTTCGGGTATATACTCAACTCATCTTTTATTTATGTAAAATAACTAGAAAAATATAAAAATATTCCAAAAATACATAACAAAGGACACAAATACAAAATGTATTCAAAGGAACAAAAAAACATGCATAATTCACATATGAGTTATGTAAAGGAGCTAATGCTTTGGAAGAACTTCTTTATAAAGCATACTATTATTCAAAAATGATATGTATATAAGTTTTATCATACCTATTAGGTGGAGATTGACAATCCTACACTAGTGATGTGTGGCAATGTTAAACAACCTACTCATTTATAATGATACTTACACAGTTATACGTCTGCACTTTACTCTATGTTTTGAGTATAGTTTGGCAATCATATTCTAATAAAGAAGAAATGTAGCATCCTATTTTTTAATTAAATTCTAAGTAATAAGAGATTGATTAACGTATAATTGGACTTAATGTATGATGCGTACACTGTGAATATATAACACACGATTTTGGTTTTTTAATCAACATGCGATTTTGTTAATTTTTATTTCAACATGCGATTTGTTATTTTTTCCAACATACGATTGTTTTTACTCATGCGAATTTACCCATATCCAAAAAATCGCATGTTGTAAGCACAAAATTAGCCCGTTATATATTCACAGCATACGTTAAGCCCAATTGTACAATACACTTTCTCAAGTAATAATATAAAGTATTAATGATATTAAATTAATAATAAACACTTCAAATAATTCAATGAATTTGTTATATAACTTATAGAAGTTATATTTAAGAAATTAACAAGTTTGAATTTATCAGATTTCATAAACGTGTATAATAATTAATTTAGAAATATAGTATTAAACAAAACAAGTAAGATGCTTTCAGTTACACGTTCGCAACTCACAGGCCTTATAAATTGTCGGCTATATTACTCCCTTTTGGGTTTCAAACGAAATATAAACCGGCCAATAGTGATCACGTTCCTTATAACCAAGGACTCCCCGACAAATTTAGCTCACTCAACAGACGAAACGGGTACTTGATCACATGCTTCGTAATGTGAATACACAAAAGAAATTGACAATGCACTTCAATCAAAAGATTACTCCTCAAACTTTCCACTCGACTTCACTACTTGATTTATTTACAAAAGGGATCCTAATGTTTTTTTTCCATATATGAGAATAATAACTAGCAGAAGGGTTTTAGACAAAGGTTAAAAGATGCATTTGGTTCGCAGAATGAATTGGAATTATAACTTATATAAAATTGGAATTTGAAGAAATTTGATTTGGAATTTAAAGATTACAATAGGAGTTGGAAATCATTCGAATTGGAATCTCAATTCCATTTTGGATGTGTTTGGTTGTCAAATGACTTTATAGTTAAAATACTATCCAAATCGTTCATATTTGATAAATGGAAAAAAATCCAAGATTTCAAGGAAAGCAGCAGACTGCCTGATAGGCATGGCCGTGCACGGTGCTAGGCTATGGGCATTGCTGTGCACAACACCCACGAGCATAAAATCAACAAGTCAACCTAACAATGGTCAACAAAAGTCCACGATATGCGGAGGCACGACCGTGCACACCTTGGCACGCTCATTCTTAGTTAAAGACAAATCATAGAAGCTTCGAGATCCGACAAGATTGACACATGTCCAAGCCCTGTCAAGACACCTGTATAGGCATGAACGTGCCACCCTTGGCACGTCCATACTCATAATAGAAATCTCAACCAAATATATCGGGAAAGAACAAGAAGGACAACCAACTATTGAGGCAAAGGGCTAAGCACGCCTGTGATCACTTGCAGCCGACTAACCTATAAATAGAGGCCCTTGGCTGCCCATTTTCACCATCCCAATTCACTGACTCCTCTTACACTTTTCACACACATACTCGCTAATCTTAAGAGGTCACATAAGAGTTTGGGGTCAGTCTAAGAAAACACTTGTAATAGCTTAGTTTGAGAGAGAGAGAGAGAGAGAGAGATAGAGAAAGAGAGAACTGGTAATCAACAACCTTCACTTAGTTCTTTGATCTTACACTTGATCCATCATGATCCTTCCCATGATTATTGCTTGTGGACAAGTTACTACACCATTGCTAGCTAAACCCTTTGTGTTGCTTTGGTTTTAGATGAAGCTTGGTATGAATTAAATGTTTAAACTTTGGCAAAGTGGTGTGTTATGTCTTTGATAATTCTTTTTACTCTTCTTTTTTTGTTAACGGGGCTTGTGATTCAATTTTGGTATTTGATTTTGTGGGTGTTCTTTATAACCTCAATAAGTGAAACTTATTAGTACACTCATGTGTGTAACAACCCATATAATAATAAGGGAAATCCTATTTTGGAGAAGTTGTTGACCCATTTATGAAAACACATCTTGTGATCAACCCTCGTTTATCAAGGATATCATTGTTTCCTGCACGGTCTATATGTTAGGCTTCAATGATAAGCCAAAGCTTGGTTATGCGACTTGTCGAACATGGTCTATATGTTAGGCTTGGCGTAAACCAGGAGTTTGTGAATCCATTTTAAAATCTATACGTCTTTGTAAATGTTTTATTATTATAAACCAAGGGGTTATGATACTTACAACGGGGCAGAACTTCGTTATTTAGGGGGGTATTATGCCCGAGAATAGCTTTAACTATGTGAAAATTCGAGAGAAAGAAAAGAATTTGAGCGAGTTGGACTAAAGCCCGAAGCCCTCCATTTATAGGGCTGGTTACTCAGTCCCTCGCGGCCCGCGAAGACCAAAGGGTCGTCTTACGCGGCTCGTGACATAGGGGTCGTAAGGCCTAGCTTGGCCTGGTCACCACTATAGGCTCGACGTGTGGCTGCCACGTGGCAGCCTCGGGTGTCGTTGTGTGGCAAGGCTGTCGCGCCCCGCGTAGCTCTTGGTCAACCCGTTCGCGGCCCGCGAGCGATGTTAAAACTTTGTTTTTATTTAATTTAAATAGAAATAAAGGTATTCAGGCCCTGTTTTCGCATACGTGGTTTATTTTAGGACGTATTGGGACATTTTTAATATATTAGGGGTGTCGAAAAAAATATTTGGGAGGGTTGTTATACTTTGTGATCTCTAAGTGAGAGGGGGTCACAACTAAAAGGATCGCAAACCATAGTGATTTGTAGAAGAAAGAAGATTAGTTTGATGTCTTTAACCCATAATTAGGAGATTGCTCCTTAAAAAAAGTCTTCTTCAAATGTTGGGCAATGAATTAACTTTAATTGACTCTAATTCTATTTCAATCTCAAAGTAATAATTTGTAAATCTAATAAAAACTCGCCAGTATCCTTACCTAGGAGCCGAATTTTTGAATTAATTCATCACACCGAGTGGAGTCGAAAACCCAAAGAAACACTCTTTGTGCTCTTAATATTCTCTATTACTTGCTTTTATTTTCTGGTTTTAAATATAAATTAATAAACAAGCAAAAGATAATTAATCAACTAGTTGGTAATCTATAATTGAGTAGTAAAAGTCATATCCATTGGGTTCGATACTTGGTTCTTACATAAACTTTACTACAAATGATAGGTACACTTGCCAATTGGTTGCGTTGAGTCTATGTAATAATCCTTTCTTTAAATTTAAAACTAGGTAAACGTATTTAAAAGTTATTAAGCTAACCCACCTAATCGTGCTAAGAGTGATTTAAATTAACTAGACCAACACAAGCACCGCCATCAATCGCCTGACTCTATGCACGAAAGTTACAACTTTCACCTAGTTCTTCTTTCACTCAAGTTACAACTTTTGTTTGATTTATTGATTGCACGAAAGTCAAACTTTCGTTTGGTTATTTACCCGAGAGTTACAACTCTCACACAAAAGTCAAACTTTCGGTTAGACCTTCTCAAATGAAAGTCACAACTGTCGCTTGACACTACAACTTTCAAGTGGCTACAACTCTCGCGTGGGCCTTTACATGAAAGTAAAACTTTCACTCAATCTTACATGCAAGTCACAACTTTCGCCTGACTACAACTTTCACGTTGCTAGAACTCTCATGCAAAACTTAAAGAAATGACCACTTTCACGTTACTAAAACTCTCACAAGTGAAACTTTACCCTATCTCTAGCAAACTCTGGCTACTGGATTACAATGATGGAGCCATTTCTCGTTACGAATATCCTATATGGTTACAATGATGGTCCAATTCCCTATTAAGATAAATACCTGGTAACATTATCTAATGCCTTACTATACAATATCTTAGTGAAAACTGTGGAGACTTGCTTATCATATAATAATGGTCACTAAGGAGACCATAGAGTTCATTAATTGCCAAAGGAGAGTAAGAAGAGTGGATTTGAAGCCATTCCATTCATCTCACAGTCAACAAGTGAATAAAAGGACTAGATTTTTGTCCTTGACTTGTTCTCAAATGTTGGCCAGTCCAGTATTCTTATTCCTGAGAGAGATAGGCAAGTAGTGTGTTATCTTCCTTCATTTGAATCTTAAGATGGTATTCTCGGGGAAGCAGTGTGAGGGGCATATGCCCTTTCAAGATATGATCATAGTTTACGAGTTAATGCACATTAAACATGTAAAAATAAGACTTGAGATATTGTAAAGATAATGATAATCAAATATCATCAAATACTTGGCGCCCTTCAATGTGTCACTCTATTAAGGCTAGATATCACATGTATTGTCAACAATGTGTGTAAGTGCAATCCGACAATCACAGGTCTGCCGTTAAACTCATACTTAGGTACTTAAAAGGAACTATCCATAATAGGTTGCTTATTCGGCATGACTCTCGTACCCCTCTCTAAGCCTTCATAGATGTTCATTAGCGTGGACCCTTGTAGGTTCCTTTAATCGATCTAATCCATTCGATTAAGAAGCTTGATGTGCGAAATCTATCAAACTTGTGGTAGCAATCAACAATTAAATCAGGAACACAACGAATCTTAACTTGTATTATTGTGAACATTCAACCCTAGATCTTTACGTGGTATGAAAATGCACTCCATAAGATCTCTAATTAATAAACAAGCTAAGACTTCCTTTTATAGTCACTTAGGTGTCTCCTGACCTGAGGTGACACATAAAACCTTAATTGATCCATTGCCACTAGGAATAAGCGTGGTACCGGTACCATACCGAAAATTGTCAAAATCGGGTACCGGTGCCGGTAACGGGCCGGTATTTGAAGGTAAAAATTGGCATTTTACCGGTACCGATATTAAATATGCCAAAAAGTGGGTGGCGAACCCGTACCAATACCCGATACCAAACGCTCATCCCTAATTGCCACAAAAGACTACACCAATAAATTCATGTGTGGCAATAACATCAATTACAACAACCATTGTAGTTCTTCGTTCGTTGACTTGATCATATTGACGACCTTATCATTTTGGGTTGCTTGAGCCTTTAATTCACTAATAATTCTCTACTCCACGAGACTTTTCGATGTTGATTGAGTTGGGTGCCTAGATACATGTCAGTCACGGGGGATTTGTTATCTATTTGGGTTCTAACTCTGTCTCTTGGACTAGCCAAAAATAGAAAACAAATTTCAGGTCATCCACTGAGTCAAAATACAAAGCTCTGGCTAATACGGTTGCAGAATTAACATGACTAGAAGCTTTCCTTCAAGAACTTGGGATAGACACAAAATCTACTCCCACTTTCTAGTGTGATAATCTTGGTGCAACCTACCTTGCTGCTAATCTGGTTTTTCACGCTCAAACAAAACACATTGAAATTGTTTTTCATTGTATTCACGAAAAGTTTCCCAAGTCGTCTACAATTTATATCAACAGATGGCCATGTTGCAGACAAATTCACAAAGCCACTACCAACTCAAAGATTCACGTTCTAACGCTCCAAGCTACATGTCACTCCCAACCCTTAGCTTACAGGAGAATATTAGATCACATCTTTAATTAGATGATAGTTAAGGATAGATTTTGTAAATATGACAAAGTATATATACCCTACTTTTGGGATACAATCATTATCACAACTTTCGAGCCTTCTCTTTGTGTGACTTAGCGTTATATTTTTCGACAGGGTTTATCAATGGATTACTGACGAGACCCACGTTCACTGTAACAACCCAAGCACGATTTACTTGAGCTATTACATTCGCCATAGGATTTCGGACGAATACATTTCTTGCTTAAAGCCTTATGTTTTATTGAGATAACAATTAATACGATAAAATAAACGGATTGAACGAGGCATCAGATCGATTTCCCTTGGTGTCTGCTATTAGCCAGCGGGATGACACATCACCATCTCACCTAAATTTACATATAACTTAAAAACATCTGTGTGGCTCGACCCTACACGTGGTCCAATCTGTTTCTTTGGATTCGCGTAAGATTTGACTGTGATTGTCTAATGTATCAATGACCAATAATATTTTTTTTTATTCTTTTGCTTTGAAAAATATAAATATTTAAAGAAAAACTGAAGACTGAAAGCACTTTAAATGAATGAATGATTGATAGTTTGATACATTTACGTGAGATCCTAGGTCGTTTATTTACAGTGTAATGAACTGATCCAAATTATGTGACTAAATTACAAGCAAGTATAAGTTGTATGAGAACATGTACTGGCATGCTATCTACATCATAGGTTATCTATATATGTCCTCACTAGGCTATCACCCGGGAACATCCCGGGCTAGAAAAATTTAGTTTTCAATAATAAAAAGTACATAAACAACATTTTCAAACTCATTAGTATCTTCTTTCCCTTCTGACAATAATTATTTGTTCGGTTTCATCAGTTCTAACTTTGTCTCTATGTGTATTCATAGTTTTCGTGCAAAGCTAATAACCTTTTAATTGTTAATGAGATCTCAGTATAAAAATATTTCGTACACCCATACAAAATGTTATATTGTTTGTTTTTAAATTATATTATATTATGCTTTTACTTGAATTTTCAACTAATAAAATTTATAAACATATTATAAACAACGTGTTTTAGGATATTATATGTATTTTTGTTTTCTTTTTTCTTTTATTAAGACTCATCCATTAATGTCAAACTTAGTACTCTGATTATTGTGATGAAATCTTTATACGACAGATGATAAGTTAATTAAGTTAAAAGGAAAAAAATATTGGTTAAAAAAGGATAGATTTATTCATATATATAAAAAAGCATATAAAGATCAAACAACCACGTCAAACAAACTGAAATATTCAAAAAAACCAATGTTTAAAACGTAAAAATCATAAAAACTGCTTTGAATTCATCGAGATAGGAGCTAAGTCTCTTTCTTTCTAACTTTCTCCGGATCCTTGACGTTACTTGGAGTTGAAGAGTTGTAGACGTCAACCAGTTTACGCTTGTTGATTTTATTGTTTCACTAAGACATATGTCAAAATTAAGTTACTAATAATAGAATTACATAAATTGTAAATATTAATGTATTAATATGAATCATCTATTTTTATAAAAAAAATAACCCAGTAATCTTCATCTTTTCTTTGAGCTCAGTAATCTTCATCTTTTCTTTGTAACAAATACATTTCATCAAAGTTAGTCATATTATAAGTTGTTATCTCAATTTTAAAAGCAAACATCTTTCCAATGAACTTGTTTAAATCCACAGGAAAGCTAACTTCTTCAACATCCTGTGAATCATAATATTTTATGATTAAATTAATATAACCAAAAATTTAAATGTAATGACAAAAATATATAGTTGAAGTAAAAATTACTTATACATACAGGTGTTGTTTTTCTTGAAGCAATTGGTCGCCTGACTTTGAGAACAACTTTTTCAATAATTTCATCAGCCAAATGATGAAATAATATTATTGGAACATCATCACTAATGTCTTCCACTTGAACTTTTATCTTGAATCTAGTTAAATTAAATAAAAAAATATATACAAATCGTTTATATTTTAATAAATATAATTATTAAAATAGATAAAAATAGGCTCATAATACCTTGCAACTGGATATGTAACCCTTTCATCACAATCATAATTGTTGCACACATGAAACAATGCTCCTCCATGCCCACACAGTCTATAAGATCTGTATCCGCCTCCATTAAAATTTAGGACACTACATATAGTGCCAACCAAAATGCTTATCTATAGCCTTAATAATACCAACTATCACAACGAATTGAGGGTGTATAAATTTTAAAATAAGAACATAATTAATTTCTATAAAATAATTTGATACAAATTTTTATATAGATTCATAAAAACCTTCATGATTTGCCAAAGGTCATATATGTTTCTCAAAGGAGTCTTTATGATAAATTCATCCCTTGACATATACAAAATTCAATACAAAACTTTGTTATATATGAATCGAACAAAATATAAATTGGAAGCAATAAAATAATAGAGTACTTTAAGATTATAGTAAAAAAATATAAATTCACACCATCTCAACTTCACGCTCAAAGACAGACTTTCTCTTATGATATGTGCATTTGGAACAACTTTGAACATATATTATAATAAAGTTTTAATTTAGGAAGTTGTTAGATTAAATTGATATATTAGGAGAGAATGAGTAAAATGAAAAACTTGATTATATTTATGGTTATTTTTGGAAAATTGATATTAAATATATTTTTGATTTTCGAAAACTTTGACAAATTTTTTAACTGACATATTTATAAACGAAAATCTTATAAATACTAAAAAAATATAAGTTTTTCCTAATCAATATATAAGGGATAGGTTTATAATGAAAAAACGTATAAAATATTATATAAATTCATTAACATGTAAATATAAAAAAATAATATTAGTTGAGTTATGTTAATGTGAATACAAATATATATCTTTAAACAATGTAAATAATACAAAAATTTAAGGTTGTATTATGATCATTGATAAGAAATTATATATTTATATAAAAATAAATGAAAAAGTAATATATGTATTTATTGTTTTTTATGGACAATGATTAATAAAAGTATATGTTATTTTAGTTATATGATATTGGTTGATTTTTTTTTGAAAAAACGTTATAACAATGAAATTTAAGAGATTGACATGTGGGTATTAAAATTGATGATATTTTAGTACATTTCTAATTATGCTATTGTTAGTTAGATCATTTGAAGATATAGATAAACTTGGTATGATTTTTAAGAGTAACAAAAATAGATATAATTCTACAAATATGGAATTGATTGCGTGATATTTTATATTTTGGAAACAATAAATAAAAATCATACAAAAAATGGAATTCATTGAGTTAAATCTAAAGTAATTATATTGTTATATTATTATAATAATGATTAAATTGTTTTTTTATTTATTTGCTTTTTCTCTATTTATTGAGTTATCACCCAGCCTATAGTATTAATTTATAATTACATAATAATAATAATAATAATAATAATAATAATAATTATTATTATTATTCATCGAATTTCAATAGATGAATGTGATATTTATATGGATTATAATTTTACACTTTTGGTTAATATTTATGATAACTTACTTGTATACATAAAAAGATCGTACTTTTAGGCGATATCGAGAAAGAGAAGACGTTTGACATCAATACCCATTCATATAGTTGAATGATAAATTACTTTGCAACTTCTTAGTTATCTGTTCTGCAACCTTTAGTTCGTGATCATTTTGTAAACCTACCTACTGAGTTGAAAACTAATTTAGATTACTTAAATGTATGTGTATATATTATAAAAATATATATTATTTAAAAGAAATTATGAACAACAAAATGGACCAAAAATAGATATAACAACAACTTGAAAATGAAAACAACCTCAACACCATAACAATCAAAATCCATATAAATTAACACAAAATCTTAATTTGAGTCATTGCTAAGTGGTTCTTCGAAAGGTGCAAGTATAAACTTTCCAACACGTTCAAACCACTTAAAGATGCACCTTTCTCCGATTGAAAAGCCTTCATCTTTTATCAACTTGTCCTAACCAATAACATAAAACCTAAAGTTAAAAATAATAGACGAATAATAAGCATTGGCATTATAAAGATGTATAAAATTTCTCTATAAAAATCTATATAAACAAATAAATTAGAAAAGTTTATACCTTTTTGTAGGCTCATTTTTAATGCTTGAATTTCCATATCCCATTCGTGACCATCTATAACTTTAATAATAATTCTTAAAGATTCATCTAAACCAGCTAACATCGTAATTTCTTGAGGAATAATCTAATAAAATCAAAAGATTTAATCAGTTATTCATTTGATTAATTAGTAAATAAAATATTATTTACACGAAGATTATTCTATTAAACTCTTACCAAATTAGAAGAAACAATTGTTTCAAAGAATGGTATAATTGGTGAATTATCAAGTTGGGATTTCTTATACTGCTTGGTGATATTTACATAAGTAACTAAGTCGGGTTTGGGAGATTTTAGAACATATTGACGTCCTGACTTATCAAATATGTTGATGTTAAATAGCATGTTGTCTTGCATTTCAAAACAAATAATATCACCAAAGTCTAACAGAATGTCAAAGAAAAATTTACTCCATCCATCTGTGAAGCAATAACTCGGACCAATTTTCAAAATGTTAACTTTCCATGTGTGATCTTTAGACACTTCTAGAATAGCTGTAGTATGAACATGAAGAGTTCGGAAATATTTTATCCCAAAAGCCAAAGGTAGCACCTGATGATATAAACTAAATTTATAAAAAATTATCATTATACTGCCTATCTTAGAAAAGAAAATTAAGTATTTTATCAATAAGACTTCTTTATGAAATACTTATAAAATGGGTAGAGAATGGTTGATCAATTGACTTGCAAAAAGCAGGTTGTAAATACTGCTTAAAAGGGTTTTGGTGGTAATAAGATAGGTTAAACTTATTGTTTCTGGCATATTCAAATACCAAAAAACAAAGAACATCCAAATCCAAATCTTTAACGATATTTTGCCAACCATTCATGAAATAATATTGATCACCAATATAGTTGAGATCAAAAATCCATAAATTGCCATTACTTGTAGTAACAACAACTTTAGAGTTGAACATATTATTCAACAATAACATCTTGTTCATGCATGATTGAATTGCCTAAAAATAGCAAATTAAGTAACTAAATTTAAAAATCATCCAACATATGCAGTAGGTATAAATAAATATAACAACTAATAATGAAAAAAAATACGTATTTACCAATTGAGAAGACAGTGGATCCGATAGAAGTTGTATAAACTTATAACCATGAAGATAAGACATTATCTACAAAATATAAATAAACTTACTGTAAGTAGATGAAACTTAATAACAATATATTCATTCTTCCGGTTAGTTATCATAAAACACTTGCATAAAAAACTTTAAAAACAACACTGAAACAATAAAATAGAAAATCTAAACATATTTTCATTAAGAATTTCCTTGTAGATTACATTGGTTGTTTTATTTGCAACAATTCCATCTTTATCTAGTATAAGTAACTTTGTAATATGCAAGCACAGTTAGATCATCACAACATCATGCTAATAAAAATAAAATACTTTGCACAAGTACATGAGTTATCTGCGTACCAAAATGTGTAAGGATAAAACCGCCCTTCCGAAATCACCTCGTGTTGAGAATTTAACGGCCTCCTTGGTCACAAAAAAATCACAACTGCAAGCAACAACCTATACAAAATTGTTACAATATTCTAACCAAATAGCAAATTAAACCAATCATATCATAGTGAAATATCAAAAAATCAACTGGGATATATAAAAAATTGATCACTTTTTACCTGTGCGTGTCAAAATGGGTACCACTACCCAGAAACTTGTTTTTCATAAAAAAAAAGTTCAGTATTAGATATGATCAAAGAGTAAATATCAATATAGTAATTTATTTTGAAATAAAACAAATCCGGAGGTTATATGCATTTTGGGTGACTTTCGCCTGTTTGACCCGTTTCAGTTTGAGCTATATTAAATAAAATCAACTCACTTGACGCACCTGTTGGTGATAAATTAAACCGAATTATCCCATTTACCCATACATGGACTAAACATGATAAAGTGTGATGTCTTCTTACCCATCGATCTCACGTAAGCCAAGGCTTAACATCACGGACCAAGTGTCAACAAACAAACAATAACAATTTGTCCATTTTATAAAAGATTAAGCAAGAAAAAAGAAAACCATTTTGATTGTGTTGACCATAACTGAAACCATCTCAACATCACCTACAGTTAGGTAAAAGGACACATAATGAAAGCCCCAAATCAGAATCTAAAAGACTTCAAAAATAAAATGCAAAAAAAAAAAAAAAACCAGGATATAAACCATCAGACCAAAAAAAAACATATTCTATAATGAAAAACAGTGTAAAAACAAATCAACGATCAAATTTCACAAATTAGATAGCAAAAATTGTTAATCTCCATCACGAGTAAAAATAAACTAATTTAAATACACAAAAACTAATCAAAGCTATAACTGATAAAGTAAGGAGGTAGAAATCGAACTTGAATGCTAATAAAAGAACCTCCTTTTGGAGTTCTGTGAAGAACTCTAGTAGCGATGTTAGATTAGAATGTTCTAAACTTTTAGGATGAACCATGTCTCGAACATGCGGCCAAAAAAAGTGACCATGTGCTGATTGTTCCAAGACTCAACCCTCAATATTTTATAAACATTTAATAGCATCACTTGAAACCACCAAATACAAAAGAAGTGACCTTTAACATAATACTATAAGTAGCTGAATCAAAGTTTGTTCTCGTTCATCGTTGCTGGCAATGTGAAGCCTTCCATCACGGCTCTTAGCTACAACATCAATCTGGAAAAAAGAAAATTAATTAGAGCAATAATGCTACCTAAACCACCTGTAATCTCCGACTGAGAACTGAACAATCAGCGCCGATCGCCGAACCTCCTGTACTCGCCGCCAAACCACTTGTAATTTCTGAACCACCTGAAATTGCCGACTTAGAAGGAGAATGAATTTTATGTTAATTTAAATCCGAAATGATGAATTTATTTGGTAAAACCCACATAAGCCTTTTATCAAACACCTTAAGTGCATAAACATAAACTTGCCACATTTGATGACACACATCGATGGATAACCGAATCTTCAAGTGTCAAACTTCTTAAAACACAGTGAAAATTAGGTACAATATTCTTGAATATATTGAACATGTATTATCACGTATAAACCACCATTTAGGGACACCTGTCCCAAACCCCGTTTCATTGATATAATATATAGATAATAGATTAAAAAATTCAAATTGTTATTACGTTTAGATAAAACTAAACTTAACCTGACCCGGCCATTTTTACACCTATATAAGATTGGAGATCAAAGGTACATAGTGTACTCTAAGTAAATAAGTAGCAACATGCTCTCTTCTAATGATGGCGTCACCCAATTTGCATGGATGACACATACAATTGGCACAACGTCTTTATTAACACATGAGCGTCTATTGGTTTTATTTCGTTTTTAGTTGACGTGTTATTTCTCATAATTTCTCATTGAAAACTAATGCTACTAAATTGGAGGGTGGCCAGAGTCAACTTCCCCTCCTTGCGGTGCTTACATTAGAAGCATATTTAATAACATCACTGGAATTTATCTTTCTAAATAACCACCTTGCATTTACAAAGTATATTAAAGTTTAAGACAAACTGTGAAAAACATATTATATGAAACTTAACTAAAGGCTTATCATACCATACCATGTGAACGACATATGTGCTTTTTGTAGAAACTGTAGTTTGGTCTTCTCTGGATCTTGTAAGAACGAACCAAAGCATCCTTAATATTAAAAAGATACGTAATTAGTAAGTGTACTATTAGTCTATATGCATAACATGAAAAAAGGCACCCGAGAAAATGACATAAGTAGGCTCAAACGTCGTCAGCCCTCCAACAACTGAATCAAAAAGAACTGGTGTAACCTTCAATTAGAACACAACAATTATTGAATACATGCAATAAAATTTACAGTGGTTAAAAAAAGGAGGAGAAATTACCCAAGTATCCACCATTGATCTGCAATCAATCAAACTGGGTAATATTATGTAAACGATGAATGATTAGAAAACACGATGAAAGAATAATGAGGATCAGATATGTAAATATTTAAAGAAAGAGTATGGATGTGCCATGGCTACACACTAACTGGTTGCCACGTGAAAGCAAAGTCAAATCATATGACCATCTCGAGTACCCCGCCAGGACACACAAAATTCTCATCTTTGCTCAAATTTTAAACCATTCATACAGCAACAATCACAATCTTGGATGGCAAACTAAGATATGGAATATTCCATCTTCAAACAAAGAGAATAAATCTTCCACGGCGGCATACTCAACGGCTGCGAAGTGAAAGTAAAGTCAATCACATGACCATACCCGCCAACAAACAAAAAACCTCAAATTTTCCTAAACCTACACAAAGGCAATCACATAATAGCTGGTGACAATAGTTCATCTTATTAGAAAAAATAAGAAATTAAACATACAAATTTAAATGCCATGTGCAAACATGAATAAGAATTGAGGGAGTAACCCATTAACGTATTTAACTAACCTATTGAATATGTTACTTTAAAATTACAATTCAAAACTAAATTAATAATTTTGATTAACGTTTAGAAAAGTTAATTCTGATACAAATGGATGGAGAAAATAATTAAGCTTTACAAAGTAACTAATTAATAAATTTGACTTATCTATTAAATACATCAATTTAAAATAACAATTCAAAATATAGACTTAACTTGTGATAAGTCAACGTTCAACACTCATTTTCATTGCTTAGTATTTAAATGATAAAAATATATATAATAAAAATATATATTAAATTTATTGATTGATTATGAAATTATGAATCATCATTTACACGTATTTGTAGAAATGGAAATGAATAAATGATGATAGTTAACATTCCTAAATAAAAAAAATTTACTAAACGAAAAAAATATATGAAAAGTTGGTAAGATGAAGGGAATCAAATTATGAATGACAAGGAATGCATTTATTACCAATTTAAAGAAAAAACAATTAATTGTTTGATAATATAAATGTTAAAAAGATACGGTATCATTTTAGAATTATAGTATAAATATTTTCAGTTATATTTTACAATATATAAAGTATATTATTTTAATACGCTTACCTTTTTTAGTAAAAGAAACAATTTAAGAGGTTGTATAAAAAATAAACTTTGGGTAATTTTCAACCAGTTTTGACGTGTTTCTATTTTGCTACTTCCAATTTTACATATTAAAGATTTAAAAAAATCAAATTGATCAATTCATAAGTAAATGAATCTTTAATAATTTAAGGCCCTCTTTGTTTTCCTAAAGATAAAGAACGAATATGTAGAAATCGTTAAAAAAGAATATCAAAATGATGTATGAAAATGGTTAAACCATGATCACCATAATATTAGAAGCAAAATCACCTTCATCACCAACATTGGTGGCATCATGGCCATATTTTTTCTTGATAACAAAACCTGCAAACACATGAAACTATGTTTTTTGAAAAACAAACATTATTTTTTACATCAATAATAAGCTTCCATAAACAATATGGTAATCATAAAACAAATATCGTGTTTCAATATAGTAAAAATCAATAAATATCAATTTCAAGTATCTTTTAAGAATTTTTTTTTTACTTGAAAAACGAACTCCATCCAATAAATAAAAATGAGAAAACCATATTTACAATCAAGATTAAAGCCAGATTCAACCAAGATTACAAAACTTTAAAACAAACATATTTTCTAAAACCTTAAGATTATCGAATTAAAAGACATTAATGATTCTGCGAAGAACTATTTGAATTTTAAAAGAAAAAAAAACAAAATAATAGTTAGGAAAATCATTAAGACATGCGTATGGAATCAAAAGAAAAGCTAGAGAAAACAAACATAGAAAATAATGATTCTTCAAATTACACAGTAACCAGTAACCGATCAAAACAAATAACATCCTAATACAAAATCAAAGTAATAAAGAGCAAACTAACAAATGCTCAAATGATAAAAATACCTTTGATGTAAGAGATTTTGTGTATCTTTCTTCCAAATCGACAATAACCTAACAATCATAGTACACGAAGTTCAAAATCACAAACAATAACACAAAATCTTGACAACAGATTATGGAATCCAATTGCTTACTGTCAATCAAGACGATTGTTGACGATGATCTTCATTTAGGTTCTTAAGAGTGCTTGGAACAATGATTGAGAGGAGAGATGTGAGATGCAATGGGGGTTATGGTATTGATTTAGGCTATTATTAGATGGTAATCAAATTTAGGAAATGTATTTAATACCGGGTCGGGTTAACCGATATTAAGAGATGGACCTAAAAAAAAGGCGGGAAAAACCAAAATGGTTGCACCATGTGAAGACATGTGTCCCAAACCTTATTCATTTATTATATATATAGATATGGGATGGTTACTTTAAATACAAATGAATGCAAATTTAGGAAATTATTTTAACAAATGAGAATCACTCTCAGGAGATGCAAATTTTTTACTTAGACCATATGTAATGGGGCTTTATAAAGGCATGAAAAATTTTGATAATGCCCTTACACCATTACTCATGGGCATTATAGGGGCATGAAGAGTGAGGGGCATTTCTAGAATAATGCCCAATAAGAAGAAAAAATAAGGAAACTAATAAATAAAAGGGCATTATGAAGTCTTAGCCATTACATGAAATATTATGATGGTGATGTGGCAAAAAATGCCCCTTAAGAGGCATTAACCATTACCCATGGTCTTATTGATATTTTCGTAATTAAAGTAAAAAAGACAAATGTAATATGTTTACCGTGAATTAGACCAATGATGTGCTTATTTACCGGTGGATATATAATTAGAAACTATCACGTATTCATCAACTAATACAATATTAGAACCATCCATGGCATTATAGTCTAGTGGTAGAAACTATCACGTATTCATCAACTAATACAATATTAGAACCACCCATGGCATTATAGCCTAGTGGTATCTTGGTGGTGGGATAAAGCTTATGACCATTAGGTCATGGGTTCGATTCCCACAAAGGGGTTTTTTCCCAAATTTATTGGGTTTCCTCCTGAATTGGTGTATAGGCATTATTGTCTAGTGGAGATGGATATGATCGGGTGGTTCTGCTGGTAGCACGATAATACTCCAGTGGTCCGTCAATGATCCAAATTTGCCGCTCAAAAAAAAAAAAAATATTAGAACCATATATAGTAATCACATATCATCAATGTCGTCTACAGTATATAGTAACCACATATCGTCAATGTCTACAATCTACACGTAATGTATCTCGAGCGAATACATTAGGCGACTTAATAAATTACACATATTGTTTTACTTAAGTCACAATATTATTATCATTAGAACTTGTTTTGTAATGTATAATTTTTAAATTTATATTATTGTAATTGGGGTGAATTTTGAAAAACAGGTTTTATTTGCAGGGGCGGATCTACATTGAATGATACGGGTTCACCCGAACCCACGACGTTTCAGAATTTTAGTAGAGATTATATATAAAAAACAGCAATGAACCCATAAATATTATTGGAGATGAACCCATAAACGAAAACAATCTATAGTTTAGTGGTTAATGCTTCTCTTAACCACATGAAAGATCCCGGGTTTGAGACCCACTAGTATCACTTTTTGCAAATATAATTGAACTGTGAGGTGATTTTGTTACGTATTGTAATGGTATTTCTACTCTTCTATTTTATGTTCCTTCTTTCTAAGTATTGGTTTCCTTTTTCTTAATTTGCAAATGGAATCGTTAACTTAGTAAATTTTCAATTTATTAATTTCCTATTAGGTTAGAAATTGTGAATATGATTATATGAATTCTGTTAAATTGCTAATGCATAATGAAATGATTATGTAGGTAAATTTTTAATTTATTAATTTCCTATTAGGTTAGAAATTGTGAATATGATTATGTGAATTCTGTTAAATTGCTAATGCATAATGAAATGATTATGTGATGAACCTTACTCGACCCGACCCGACCTGACCCGATCCGAACCGTCAAACCGACCTGAAAATTTTCATGTCCGGTTATATAAAATTTTAGCATCTAAAAATAGTGAACCCACCGGAAAAAAACTTGGATCCGCCACTGTTTATTTGTTATTACAGATTATCACTTTGATTTTTTAGCAGAAAACAGTTTAGATTTTATTTTTTATTTTTATATTATTAGAAAATCAGTTGTCAAAAATGTGTCACAAAAATAATAATGAACTTCTTTATTATTTATATTTATACTGTTGGAAAAATGTCACAAATATATAAAATTTTTATTTTTATTTTTTTTGTTTGTCAGAAATGTATCACAAAAAATATTGAGTTTTCTTTTCTATTTTTTTTTTGTCAGAAAAGTGCCACAAAATTATTAAGTTTTTATTTTTATTTTTTTTGTCGGAAAAGCGTAAAAAATATACTGATTTTTTTATTTATTTACGGAAATGTGTCAAAAATGCCGAAATTAATAATTTTTAATTTTTTGTAAAAACTTTTTCTTTGATGGAAATGTGTCGCTAAAAAAGTTCTTCAAAAGCAATATATTATTTTATCTTAATAAAAGATTAATAATAACTGGAGTAGTTGTAGGAGATTGTAGCAATTTGCAACGCAATTTTTCAGGAAGGTGCATAGGATACGGGTTTCCTACTTGGTGTTTTTCTACAGTACATTCTTGTCACAATATCGTCGGAAAATACGATTTGTACAACGTATTTTCTTTAGAAAATAGTGTTGGAAAATCTCAAATTTTCTAGGAGTGTCAGCTTTCACATCATAAATCCATCACACTTAATAATACATTGATTTCCTCACTAATGATTCAATCTTTACAAATATCCTTACTTTTTCGCATCATCCACACATCTTAGATGTAATTTGCATAACCAAATTACTTATTAATAATCCAATAGTTTTCAAACTTTGTATTGTTTTATATATTAAGTTACGTAATTAAAAGTTTAAAAGTCTTATAATAAACTATATAGTTTTAATCATCGCCCCAAGGGGCGTTAGCCACACCATGAAGGTGGTAGGCGTGAGGCAATTCACGTCGGTCAAGAAGATGGTTTGATGGGCCCCACCAATTGTCAACCAATCAAATTCATTCTTTTCTGATTTATTTTTTTATTAAATTTATATAATTTAATTGTTATTTTAATGGATGGTGGTTAGTTAAAACTTGTGAAATTGTTAAACATCAAAACGAAAAAAAAACGTAAGTGAGAACTCATGTTTATGTGTATTGATGTAACACTCACTTTATAATGTGATAACTAAAAACATGTGAACCCATACATTAGGTTGTCGAAGAATGCCAATTAGGCAAATATGTCACATAGATGATGCTATAAAAGATAGCTAAAAATGATTGATATCAACTTTTATGTGTCTCTCAACTTATGTCTTTAAACTACCAAGTAGACAAACCATAGTGGATATGATAGCATGGTTTTAAAGTAGATTGCCTTTGTTGAAATTTATATGTTATCATGCACTGAAGTTTTCCATTATTCAAGTTTATTCAACAAAAACAAACAAATAGCATACATAAACTCTTAGTTTTATTTTTTTTGAAAAATAACTCTTACTTTTATTAAAACCATATATATGACTGTTAATTTGTTTAATTAGTGATTTTAATTAAACACATAGAGAAATGATTCAATTGGTCAATTATTTTTTTTGGGGGGAAACTTGTGGTCCTGGGAAGAAGGGTATCTTTGTATTGTTCACAATCACAGCTTTACAGTGAACCACATTATTTATAAAAATTGTACCAAGCTACAACTGGTAAAGCACAAAGGGACCCTTTGGGTGTGTGTGCAGATGAGTTGAAAGTGACAAGACTAAATAGAAAATAACAAATATTTGGGATCAAAAATGGTAAAACTCATACAATGGTATAAAAGGTCCGAAGATGTAAGAAGGTCAAGGGGTGGGGTGGGGTGGTGTAGGGTGAGGATGGGGCAAACCTTTAGGGATGGGTGTCCTGCTTGGAACAATTTAATTGTTCTTATATGATGATACGATTTATATGTAGGAGGAAACCAAATATGATATTTGGTATTTTGTTTGATTTCTTGGCTGCATGTATTTATCATTTTTTGTTCAATTTTCCTCAACATGAGGAGAAGACAAAGTGACTGTGATCGAATATATTACAAAACTGGATTTTACCTAGAATCTAAACTAACAAAGGTTATATGATAAGTTGTTCACTGACTTGAATTCTTAAAATCAAATCATGTTATCTGTTTGTTATTTGTAGAAATAAAATATTCCTCAAGAGCTTGTTTTGTATACATGAAAAGCTTATTATGGCTTAATTACAACTAATAATATATTAAAAAAGGTCAACGATATTTATATTCGTACACGAGCATAGTTTAGTGTAAATTTACATATAAAATAATGATTTGAACTATAAATTATTTACATTGTTTCCTCGATTAGATTGCACGGTGTGAAGGGGCGTGAAGCGGCGCCACATCAGCTTCAGCATCTTCCCCCACGCCCATGAGATTTTCCACACCACCTTCAAGCCGGGTTAGGGGATGGTGTGCCGGCGTGATTAAAGGCTCACGCCAGCTTCAACGCCGGCCCTAGTCTTATGTTAAAACAACTTATTATATTTTTCATGAAGTAAGTAACTAAGTAAAACTAAAATGCTTAAATACATTTATCGATCAAACTAAATCCATATAAAAATCACAAAATAACAAGATACAGTCGAGGTGTGTTCTATATTTGAGTTTGAATAATATGACTTTTACAGTTTTACATATATGTCATTTCTCTTTCTTAAAACAAACAGATTACACATGTAACTTGTCAATATTAGTTTTTTACTGTTATTTTTTAATGTTCCCTGATAAACATTTCTCGGTGCAACTTGGTTATGTACATGCACACATATTTGTATTAAAATAATAACACTTGTATAGTTACTAACATCATATCAGATCGATATACTCAATATATGGATACCCAAGATTATGAAGAAAAATATAATAAATAAAACATGTATTTAACGTCACGGTTGACAGTTACATACATAAAAGAATTTAAATATAACTAAAAAATTTCACGTGATATTTGATTTATCTTTAAATATATCTCGTTTATTTTTATCTATCAAATGTTTAAACATAAAATAATTTATCATTATGACTAGTAACAAAGCGATGAATTTTCACAAGTTTCTATAAAAACTGGAGTTAAATATGTGGGGTAAAGGATTGCATAACTCTCTTATGTGCAACCACTGAAAAATTTACAAATATTTATATAGTTGTCAACTTGTCATAGTTATCTGTTTATAATTGGTTTTGTAATTATGTGTGTGACGCTTATAAAAAAGTCTTTAGTCTAAAAATGGTAGAAAGGGTTTCAATTTAGTGGTAAATGGAAAATTATATATGGATGGACATGTAATAGACGAAGAATGCACCATGCATAAATAGAGTGATGCATAAAACTATAGCTTGCAATATTTATATAATATAGTTTTCAATTTTTCTAATTTTAGTTAGTTTTTATATGATTCAATTATTTGAAAAAAAAAAAAAAAAACATTTACCCAAATCCATAATCTTATTTTCTTTAATTTTATATGAGTCTAAAAACATATTTTAAAAACTTATACATCATTAAAAAGGCTAACGTACTTGTGATTAGAATAGTCAAAAGTTAAGTTTACGTATGTATTCCTCCCTTAAAAGAGAATATTATAATCATCTGACCAATTAGCAAACCGGGCATTTTACCGGTTTCATGGTTGTATAGGACTCTAGATTGACGGGGGGAAATATTTAAATATCATAATTACTACATTAAAGGGGTGTTTGGCCTAGCTTTTTTATCTAAACTTATAGCTTTTTTAGCTTATTTTTATAAAATTAAACACTAATGAGTGTTTGGTTTAGCTTTTTAAGCTTATGCTTATTAGCTTATATAAGCTAATTTCAAGAAGCTTATAGGAAGATGGTTTTTTAGCTTATTTGAATAAGCTTATTTGAATAAGATGGATTTTTTACTCAATTGCCCTCAAATAATACACACAATGATATTATACCCAATAATAACAAACAACTAAAGATTAATTAATTATTAATTATTTTGACTCACATGATCAGCATAGGTTTTGTATAATACACCGATAGTCAACTTGAGTGATTGTGATCAAAGAAAGAAAATTCTATAGATAAATCACATCAACTTCTTTGTGATGACAACTTATATTTTATACGAGTTACATAGTTGTAATATATATATATATATATATATATATATATATATATATATATATTTTGCATCTCTTTTGACCATTCATAAGTATTGGTGACATATGGAAGATGGGAATTAGCTCCTATAATCAAGCATCAGTGAATTTGATAATACAACATATGCATGTCTTTTGACCATTGATAACTATTGAGTGCAGTTAGAGATATGATTGCAAAAGATCTAACCAAATTAAGATGAATGTTTATTGAATATTAATGTATTTTTGTATAAGTTTTACGTTATACTCGACATAAATTTATCCAAAAATGATGGTATAACTCATAAAAACAAAGTAGATACATATAAAATATAAGTTATGTGATAATATGTAACCATACCCTTTTTGGTCATTTTATTAATATAAGCTAAATAAAAAAAACTAACACAAACAATTAAAAAGAGCTTATCAACTTGTAGATTATAAGCTAATCCAAACACTTAAAAATAGCTTATCAAATGAAAGAAAATAAGCATAAGCTACTTTAAAATATAAGCATAAGCCAAAAAAATAAAAGCTAGGCTAAACACCCCCTAAATAGAAAGTTGAATATTGGTGTACTGTTATGTTACTTATTTTTATAAAATATATTTTCTCTTAAAAAAGTAAAATAATAAAGAAACTTTTTAAAGATAAAATAACATTAAATACGTTTGGAGTGTATATAGGTTATATATTTAGAAGACTAGAACCATACATCAATATTTTTCTTGTCAATGAGGTGGTGATAGAGTTATAAGGGAGAGACTTGGTGTTATAAGAGATCAAAGTTCGATTTCTGCCCTTCATATTATTTTCTACGGCATCTGGTGATGATGAGAGACTAGGTGAATAGGTGGAGATCGCTAGTTGATGGGAGATTAGGTGAATAGGTGGAGATCACTAGTTCGATCCTTGAATTGAGCGGGTTTTACCTCACCGCACTGTCGTGCCTTCGGGCGAGTGTTAACGGGCTTCGGTCCTAGGTGAGGGTTTTCTCCGGTTCGGAGACGAGTGTATCCCGATATGGTGAATTTCGCCAGGAACCATTTGAAAGATTCGTTGCCCGTTAAAAAAAAATCAATATTTTTCTTAGTACAATTGGTAAATGCTTTCTTAGAGGGTTAGGTTTAAATTCTTGACAGGTAAAAAGTGTACATTCAGCGGTTCAGAAAAGAAAAGTGTACAAGAAAAAATATTTTGATAATAATATTATAGATACAGTCCAAACCACCGAACCTAAGCGGCATCGTGTCCGTTTCCCAATCTCCCTGGCCAGTCAGTTCGGCCGGTGAATACATTACTAAAACATTGGCGGAGCTTTTCATGGGCCAGGCTCCCCCCTCTCGTTTTTTTTCCGCTTCGTAGTGTTGATTTTACCGAAAATTTTCATTTTTTTATAGTGTATAATATTGGATGTTATGACTTAAGAGTCCGCCCCTGTGATTTTAGGATCAAGATCTGTCAATGTGCTAAAAGCTATTGAAATGCATTATATGTGTCATTTTATTGTCACGTATTGTCAAATTGACGTGAGCATTCATCCTTTTAAAGCTTACGAATAAATATGTGTCGCAATGTTACGTCATTTTACGCTTTATTATAATGAGTAAAGTTCCCGTACAAATAACTTTAACGTACTAAACGTACGAATAGCATGAAAAGGACAAAAACACACGGTGACATTTTGTAATTATCTGCTTGTAGGGTAATTATCAAAATTACTCTACAAATGATACTTTAGAGTAATTTTGATCTTGTAGAGTAATTTTGTAAAATATTCTTATAGAGTAATTTTGATAAAAAAAAATATAACTCACCAAAAAAACCTAACCAAGCCCCCCCCCCCCCCCCCCAAAAAAAAAAAAGATACTAACCACACCCCCCCCTCAAAAACCTAAAAAAAACCTAACCCCCTCCCACCCCCCAAAATACTAAAAAACCTAATCCCCCACCCCGCAAAAACTTAAAAAAACCTAACCCCCCCCCCCCCACACACACACACACCCGAACTAAATGCTAAAAACTAAACTTCATAACTAAATGCTAAATTTTTTTTACAAAATTAATTTACAAGATCAAAATTACTCTACATGATCATTTGTAGAGTAATTTTTGTAGAATAATTTTGAATTGTATGTTGTTTGATAAACTTGCAGAGTAATTTTGATTCACTTGTAAAATAATTTTGATGCAGAGTAATTTTGATACACTTGTAGAGTAATTTTGATGATTACCCTATAAGATCAAAATTACTTTACAAGAACATTTTACAAAATTTCTCTACAATAACATTTTACAAAATTACTCTACAAACATCAAAATTACTCTACAGGATCATTTGTAGAGTAATTTTGATAATTACTAATAATTACGAAAATACCACCACAATTTTTCAGCAAAACTTTCAGTTTGTACGTTTTGTACGTTAAATTTATTTGTATTTGATCTTTTGTCTTATAATAATATTTCTTGTTAAATAAAATATTCACTTTTACTATCAAGTTATATTAGTGTTGTGTTAGAAGAATTTTAATTCCCTTTTAAAACCATTTTAACGAAATTTAACTTACAAAGGTGAATATTTATGATATAAATAAAACTATTTTAAGCACTATACTATTTCTACACAAAGCTGTATGAAAACTTAATGCGTGTATACTGAATTAGTATAAGTATTGAGGCATATCTTGAAACCTATCTATTTGTTTTGTGTATAAAAAATGGTGAGTGAATTAGTAAAGTATTGAGGCATATCTTGAAACCTATCTATTTGTTTTGTGTATAAAAAATGGTGAGAAAGCCCACATTTTATTACACATATAGCCATGAAGGCTTACTCAATCAGTGTTTTTCGTTTTTTATTAAAGCCCAATTCTAGTTCGTAGTTGACTAAAAAAATTCGGGCCTAATATTTTTATTGGACATTTAAACTTTGAGACCCGGCCATGAATAATGGATTTTCGTAAACTTTGTCGTTTACAATTATGGATCATCCAAAAGAAGATTAAAGTTGAAACCTTTTTTTTTGCAACACAAAAAGATATACAGAAAACTTATATATATATACTAGGTTAGTTCCCCGTGTGTTACACGGGTTGAACAATTTAAACTATATAGTATAGGTATTTCCTGTAAATGCAAAACAAAGACAGAAACATTTACATACTATATTGACATAAATGAGTTAATATAAATGTAACCCATCAAGTCGTACATATTAATTAATGTCGTAGAGTTCGATAAGACGGCTCTAATGTAGGTTGAATGAGGTCAATCAGAATCTGTTTGATACCCTTTGTACGACTTCTTATTTTTTGAATCTTTGTACGGCTCTAATGTAGGTTGAATATTATTAATATTATTGATAATAATTTTAGTTATATATATCAATAATATATTTAGTCTAACATATTAATATTGTTATGAATTTCGAAACTTGTTTAGCTAGGATTTAAGATTCTATTGAAGTTTTAGTTTAACAATAGGTTATTGAATTAATACTAAGAATTTGTATTAGATTAGATTAAATATTATTATTATTTGTATTAGATTAGATTAGATTAAATCTTATTATTATTAGTACTATTAAAAATTTTAATCAATTAAATGAGAGAATGACAAGTGTCCCAAAACAGGTTTCTTTTATTATATAGTATAGATGGGAATGTTCATTTGAGAAGAAATTTAATGTGAGAAGAAAAAGAAGAAATGACATAATGGTAAAACATTAAATAGTTTGTAACTTCTTCCATGAATTATGTTATCTCTAATTAATAAAGCAAAAAATAATTTATCCTACACATTTCAAAAGTTATCCTACATATATCTTACACTTACCGAAATTTACCCTACGCATATCTAAATTTATCTTACACATTTAAGAATTTATCCTACACATATACTAAAATTTATCCTACACATGTCGAAAATTGTCATTTACCCTAAATTATTTTATCTTGAAAGAGCATATTTAAAAGTGAGTTACAACTTTAATTAGTTAATTAATTAATTACAATTACAAATTTACCTAAATGCCCTTATTAATAACATTAAATATACATATTAAATGAAGTAAAATAGAGCATTTCTATTGATTCAAAAGTTATTCTTTTTATTCTTACAAAATTTTTCTTCTTATTTGAACCATCCCCTGTATATATATATATATATAGAGGCCGGTTAACGTACAATAGGGCTTATCGTACATTACGTACGCGATAACCCTAGCCGTCAGATCTTCATCTCCCATGCGATTTAATACCTCCATGCGAACTGTACGAGCTGTGCAAATTCAAACTTCCACATGCGATTTTCTCTATTTACACACCCCATGCCATTTTTCACATTACCCCATGCTAACCATTTTTTCACATGCGATATGCAATTTTCCACATGCGATTCTACACACCCCATGCCATTTTTCACATTACCCCATGCTAGCCATTTTTTCACATGCGATATTCAATTTTCCACATGCGATTCTACACACCCCATGCCATTTTTCACATTACCCCATGCCATTTTTTCATATGCTTTATTCAATTTTGCACATGCGATTCTACACACCCCATGCCATTTTTCACATTACCCCATGCTAGCCATTTTTCACATGCGATATTCAGTATTCCACATGCGATTCTACACACCCCATGCCATTTTTCACATTACCTCATGCCATTTTTTCACATGCGATATTCAAATCTTCCACATGCGATTTTGTCCATCTACACACCCCATGCCATTTTTCACACTACCACATGCTAACCATTTTTTCACATGCGATATGTATTGATTTTGCACCAGATCTGCACCTGATCGAACGGCTGGGATGATCGCGTACGTATCGTACGATAAGCGCATTTGTATTTTACTCTTTACCTATATATATATATATATATATAGGTAGAAGATCCTGTAAAAAAGGCCTAAAGTGTGAGAAAGATAAGAAGGAATCTACACCATTAGATCTTTGATATAATGGTTGAGATTAATAGGGACCAAATTGTAAAATTTGATTTATTTTTTGGACTGAATTGAAAATTCTAGGGGTAATAAAGTCTTTATATCCATTCAAAAAATGGAAACTGTAAATCAAAATGTCACACCCCCAAAATCCACCTGCGGAGTATCACCGCTTGGGAGCGTGGCTGACCAGGATTAAGCCACCAATCATATAGAAAATTGTATAAAGTAAAAGTAATTGCAATATAATCCAAACCAAATCCATATGAAAGGTGTTTCCAAAGCATAAGTAAGTTATCATTGTTTAGCGGAAGCGTATAATCAAAACCCAACATAATTAAGTACGAAATGTCATAAGTGTTTAATAAGATAATCACGATCCAAGCCCACAACGACCCGCTCCTCCATGTGCAAGCTCCATATTCCTATCGACCTGCAAGGCATGTAACAGAGGATCAACAACTAGTTGAGCGAGTTCACAGAAAGTAAATGCGTAATAGTAAGTTCGTTTGTAACAGGTGGCTCTACTGGGCCGTTAGTACGTTCTATTGGTGGGGGCTTCCCATGTTGTATAACCACTAGACTATTCGTAACCATATGTGTTCTTCACAATCCGAGAACAGTAGTAAGTATAAGTTCACGTAGGTCTTACGTGAGTATCCTTCACATTCGAGGATAGTAATTAAGTATAAGTATCCTTCACAACCGAGGATAGTAATATGTATAGGTATCCTTCACAACCGAGGATAGTAATATGTATAAGTATCCTTCACAACCGAGGATAGTAGTAAGTATATGTGTGCGTAGATTGCACGTATGTGTCATGCACAACCGAGGACGATGGTATGGTAGTCTAGTAATAGTGTAAGTACAGTTCTATTCAATCTCAATCCTTCAATCCCAATTCCCGTGCCCTGGGAATCCCATGCCTTAGTAAGGGTGTGAACTCACCTTGGTTTGCTCGGTATGACAAGTTATGTGCTCACGTTAAGCTATCAATCAATCAAGGCCTAAGGTAATGCATTTAGTCACAGTCAGTTCATGTTCGTAATGATTCGCATGCAAGTAATATCTCAGTATAGCACAGAGTATGCTTAGCAGTAGCATCTTATATTCATGTAAACCGTAAAGCAAGTTCATGCAACTTCTTGTTTCACATAAGAGCTTTCTCAGTTAATTCAAACATAGTTATTTATTGACATACCCAACCGAGTTAACAGGTTTTACTTAACAGAGTTAACAGCTAAGAAAGTTACTGTGTGTCAGTCGTTCAACGAAATCCCATACAACTCACAAAGCCCAGACTTTGCCTTCAATTAGAACTCGGACACACTTAACAAGTAACAACTAGGACTCTAAGCATATATCCATTAAAAGTCGGATAACACTTAAATCAATTAAACTCGGACCAAAAGGGGGTGGGGGTTCAAAGGTCGGACATGGGGGTTTCTTATGAAACTCGGACCCCATGACTTGTGTCAAAACTCGGACAAACTCCCACCCTTTAATAAAGCTCGGACAACATAAGGGGGGGGGTGTTAAACTCGGACATAGTTCCTAGGTCGGACCCCCTTTGTGTTGTTTTAAAAACACATCAATATACTCGGATCCCTTGTATTCATAAAAGGTCGGACACATATGAATTCTAATAATCTTGCCGACAAACAACATTCAAATCCTATACTATTGGGCCGATTCATTTAGCCAATGGTTTTTATTTGGCCGCCCATCCCACCAATCGGAGATGGCATCTCCTTTGACAAAAGATTATGACTTGAACCTACCCCTCTAAATCACATGCAATATGGCTGACAACTCTAAATAAACACATGCCCTGCACAACTTTTGATGAATGTGAATGGTGCCATTAATTTCGGTTGGACCATCCTTCTTTCAGCCGCCAATTGAACCAATGGTTCAATATCATTCAATAAATTAAATTAACATATTAATCACCAAAACACTCATTAAACAATTCAACAAATGGCCGACAATTATATATTGTTCTCATGTTGCTATTTGACCAACCCAACCTACTACATTTCTATTGGACCACACCATATTCTCATTTATTGCACATGGATGCTACTGTCATTGCAATTGAAATATGTGCATCTCTAGATCACATTCACAAAGCTGCCACTTTTAGATTTGAGGTTGACAATTGTAATCATGCCACACACCTACAACTATAATGAATCCGACCAAGCTATGACATAAATCGGTTCCCTATTCCCTAGAACTCATATTATTTGCCTTTTATTAATTCACAACCACAATACCATTTATATTATCTAAATCAATAATGCGTGAACGAGCACAAAGCTAACCAATAAATATCAGATTCGTTTCATCTAACAAGCATACTCATAATTTCTTTTGATGCACATATACAATATTAGCACATTGCACGTACTCACATACAACCAACATATTCAACACAAATAATATTATCACTAACCGAGGGGATCAAGACACAAGACGGACTCGGAGGATGAGTTTCGCGAAAGAGATGTTGCCGTCGATGGAAGTGGGAGGGGGTGTCTCCTGTTGCCGCAATTCCAAGGGGTTAGGGTTTGTATATTGGTATTGTGTGTTGTAAATAAAAAGGAAGTCATGTAACACATAATCTAATACCAAACAATCTAAAGTGGGCCGGTGATCACTAACTTGGGCCGAAATCAGCAGCATGAAGTTGATCTGGACGAATATGAAAGATATTAAATTCCAATAGAACGTACAATCTTAAATGCTATTATTTGATGTTAACATATTTATAATTTATTTTTATTTATTTATTTATATTTTTTTTAAATCAAATATGTACCAATTGGGAAAAACATCTGCTATCAGAATTTATTATTAACAATTAGTACTAATCAGTGTAACAAAGTTATACGAACAGGACGTTTCTAACATGTTAGAGAAAGAACGAGAAGTAATGATCAAAAGATGGAACATTACCGACCTTGAAAGTTCGGGTTGTCACACAAAATCCCTACAATATCTCTCTCTCTCTCCAGATGATCTCCATCTACGATTTTGATCTCTCTCATAATCAATCTGAAGAAGAAACACGACAGCGGCCAATTGGAAGATCAAACATGACAGCGGCAGCGGCGGCGGTGGTGGTGGTGGTGGTGGTGCGAGCGGCAGCGGCGGTGGTGGTGGTGCGAGCGACAGCGGCGGTGGTGCTGGTGCGAGTGGCAGCGGCGGTGGCTCGGTGTTCATGATCGTCATCATCGTGTTGAAAACAACGGTTTCCGACGGATTTGTTGTGTTTTTTTTCGTGAAGTTTGGGTGCAAACTGTGGATTGTTCGTCGATTGAGCGGTAAATATCGTCGAGCAAAGTGGAGGAGAAGGTAAGATTGTTTTTGAATCTTGTGGAAGCTGAAGCAGAAGCATCCATGGTGGTTTTGAATTGTGTGGAGACGAACAGAAATGAAATCACATTTTGAATCAGAAGGTATATGAATGAATGGTGTTTTTTTTTCTTTTCTGAATAGCGTTATTTTGTTTCTGAATGGTGTTATTTTGTTTCTAAATGATGTTATTTTCTTTTTCTGAATGGTGTTATATTTATTTACTGAATGGTGTTATATTTTGTACTGAATGGTGTTATATTATTTACTGAATGGTGTTATTTTGTTTACTGAATGATGTTATTTTTTGTTTGCTGGATGGTTTTTTTTTTGTTTCTGAATGGTGTTATTTTGTTTCTAAATGGTGTTATTTTGTTTCTGAATGGTGTTATTTTGTTTCTGAATGGTGTTATTTTTTGTTACTGAATGGTGTTATATCTTATACTGAATGGTGTTATTTTGTGTACTGAATGGTGTTATATTTTTGTTTACTGAATGGTGTTATATTATTTTCGTAAAAACACCATGAATTGAACTATGAATTTTTTTAAAACACCATGTCATGAACATGGCTCTGATTCTGTGAATGATGCAAAAAAAATTAAAGTGAATGATGTTATGGACGGTTATATTCCTTAAATCAAGGATTTTCTCTCTCCAAATCCTTAAATCAAGGATTACCATATTTGAATTTGTTAATGCATTTACAATCTTACCCTTTTCAATTAATTTAGATCTAATGGTTGAGATTCTTTCTTACATTTCTCACACTTTTGGTCTTTTTTACAATAACTCCACCCTATATATATATATATATTGTTCCCATTAAGTCTAACTATTTTTCAAATAGATCTCTACCATTGGATCTTGCTGAAATCAAATCCTGACCATTTAAACTCCATTTTTCAACTGCTATTGTGGCAGTTCTGGGCAGTTTTGTTAGCAGTTGATAAGCTTGTATCAGTTGTTTCCCACATTGCCATGTTCCTACAAATCTGGGAATGATTTGGAAAACGGTTTCCAAACAGTTCTAGGACGTTACAGGACAAGCAGTTCCAGTACACTTATGTTCCCATTTATGTCTTTTGACTCGCTCCTTATAGGGTTATCATCTTCGTCATAAAATTAGATTATTTGCAGAAACCCCTTCTTTTGGTCTCAGTTTATTCTTCTTCTGCAAAGCTTGATTCGTTGCTTGCCGAACGTAATCCATTTCTGTTTAGTATGCTTGAATGTCCTCCACTTCATTGGAATTGGTCACATGAGGTACATCAGCCTCGCAGGTTTAAGCAGGTTCAAGAGCAGTTTTCTGATTTCGATTACACTTACGACAACCTTGACAAATAGTGTGGCTGTTTCAACCGGTTCGAAGGTTATCTACAGTCCATGTAACAATCAAATGCATGTGTTGAGTATCACACATACATGTCTATTTTACGAGTATTCCAAACTTCATATTTGAATGCAGGCGGTAAACCAGTTTTTCCTACCAGATATTGGTAATTTATTTCATGATTATGAGGTTCTTTGATTTGGGGTTATTTTTTAGGAATGCTCTGTTGCTGCAATGGTGAGATTGTGATGTTGTTTCGGTTGGAATATGTCATCACGACATCACCACCACCATGTAAGTGCTTCTAGACATGTTTTGATCTGTTATAGTTGTTGCTGTTCGATCATCATCATCAGGCCATGCTTTTTCTATTATTTTTCTCATGGTATCTAAAAAGCTTTCATGAGTGGTAAAATGGTGTTATTGACTTTAGAAATCAAAACCCTTGTAGTAAATGGTATAGGGATTTCATCCTTATGTAGAGATATTGAATTGCATTTTCATGGAGACGCGGGTTCTTAAGATATAGACTCAAGCATTCAAAATTCTGAAAATTATAGTCTAAATGGTAATGTTAAAAGTGTTTAAATGACTTCAATGTTATAAAGCTTTGTTGTTGGATTGTTAATTGGTAAATTAGCATGAAGAATGTATGAAATTTGCTTAGTAGAATCTTCAATGCACACAAGATGTTTGATGAAATGGTTCAATTCAGGAATTTTATAATTGTGGGTTATTTTTGTTGTTAGACTAATGAAATAAATTGACCTATAATAGATGCAACTTTATGACATTAAAATCATGATCGGGTTAAAGATTTATAGTAGAGTTCTTATAAATGGGTCAAACACGAGAGGCAATATGAACTCTTATGTAAATGTTAAAGAGTTAAATTGACCCGTATATATGTTGAATGAATTAATTCGTAGGAATCTTAAACCATGACGACAAATGTGGATGACTTATCGAGGTGGAAGAGATCATCAAGACATCAAGATTAATAAGGTAACAAGGTACAATGCAAGTGCATCTTTAATTACTTTATTTATATTAGTAACCGTTGCTATTATCCTTTACTATGTTCATAGATTTTGGGTTTAAAACTTCACAACATTTTTATATGCTAAAATGAGTATATACGCAGCTATGAATTTGGATTTTTTGGGTTTAAAAATTCAGCACTTTTATGTGCTAAATTAGCATAAGCCAGCTGTGAATTTGGATCAATTGGGTTCGAAAATTCAACACTTTTAAGTGCTTAAATGAGAATAAACATAGCTGTGAATTTGAATGATTTGGGTTCTTAAATTTAGGGCATTATGTGCTATAAGGAGTATATAGGTAGCTGAGAATTTTGATTTTTTGGGTTTCCATTTTAATGAAAAATAAATAAAAAACTAAAAGAGTTGAGGTAAGTACCCATATTAATTTTGTATATAAGTTGTATTACTTGAGAATGGTAAACTTTATAACATTACTCGAATGTGTTGAATTTGTGTTACTTGTGAAGATTAGAAGACGAACATATTGATCTTGAAGACATATTGCATGGTGAACAAGAAGCAATGAAATGAATTTGTGCTGTTCGCATCCTCTTTAAGATGATGGATGCATCCGTGTTAAATCAGGAAAAATTGTAAATGTAGCTCGCGAGTAAATGGCTTCATCAAGATTTGGATGGTGAAAGTTTAAAAGTCCTTTCAAGTTCAGTATAAGGTAGATATTAGGTAAATGTTTGTTCATTGGTACATGTTCTTTCTTCATCAGCAAATGCTTGCTAAAGCTTTAGCTTATCATTTTGAAGCCATACTGATATTACTGAATGTTACATATTTTTCACTTTAGGTAAGTGCCAATGATCAATTTGTCCAATATGTATTGTACTCTGGATGTTACAAAATTTTCACTTAAGGTGATGTTCAACCCATTTAATGTTCATTCTACAGTTCATAGCCTCATTTTATTAACATGTGGTGGTCCATAGAAGGGTAATCCATGAAACATAGCTTAGGAATCAAGCACAATCTCATCTCATCTAGTAAGTGCCAATCTGATCAAACTGTATTCTAACTATTATTATTATGACAGCACCAAATCTAACAGTCTTCCAAATTAATCTCATGCGTTAGATCAGACTAAAATTAAATGTTAGCCGTTTAAACTCATGTTTTTAACTACTATCTCATCAGTTATCAGCAGTTTACGGTCTCTTCTTTTTCCTCCACACGTCGCCTGTAACCTCCCTCTTCATATCTATCAAGTATGCATTGTCACACCCCAACCGATGGCGGAATCATCGGGGCGTGGCACTGAGCGAAACAAATTGTGCATGAGAATCCATAACAACTATTAATGTCATTATATTGAACGTTTAATGTCCCATACCATCAAACATATAAAGCAAAACAGTCATTACAAATATCAGTCTCATAAACAAAACACTGTTCCGACAACTCAGATTTATTTAGTGGAGTTTCTAGACTTCCTACTCGTTTCAGCAAGTATAGCATCCTATCAACCTGTCACATACGTTAAAATAAAGTTAATACATAAAATGTAAAGGTGAGTACACAAGTTTGTATAGCATATAGTAGCGAAATGCGTTTACGCATAACCAGCATGTATCACGTAACGGGCGAAGCAAGTAACTACCAAAACTATGTTCACACTTAACCACAAGGACTGCGTTGTAGAGTATGCACGACACATGTTCAGCGAACACGTGAAGTAAAGAGATGTGATCCCTAGCAACCCCTGTCCATGACAGGTGCTGAGTCCAAACTATAGTACTATCGTTGCTAGAGGCGGTATAGTGTAACACTGCATAAGCATAGTACAAGCATTCAAGGTACACGTATAACATGCGGGAGCGGTTAGCATTGTAAAGTGTCTGGGTTGTGTGTTGTTGTGGTTTGATATAGAACGTATGTAACACCCAAAAGTGCGTTAAAAGAAAATGGGTTCGAGTATACTCACAGTGCGTGTTTAGCTAGTAAACATAGACTTGGATTGAAGGGAGCGTGTTGAGATTAGCCTGAGCATAGAACAGTAGCGTAATCGTTGGACGATGCGTAACAGCGTGTCGGATGTAAAGGGTTCGGATGGTGATCCGAACGGGTGAGTATCCGTACGAGCGGATGGTCATCCGGACAGATGACCATTCGAACGGACGACCATTCGAATGAGAGTGTTTGTTTGTAAATCGTTTTGAAAATTTTGAAGTTTTCGTTGTAGCGTTTACAATATAAGTATAGACGCCAAGTCATCCGTGCAGATGGCCATTCGATCGGATGGCTATTCGATTGAGGAGTTGGTAGTTTGAAGTTTTCGTAACATCGTTTAAGTATTGAAAGTTATAAAGGGGCATGCCACTTGGTCGGATGATCATTCGATCGGATGGTCATTTGATCAGATGATCATTCAAGTGAGTGATCTGTTACTTTGGAAACTTTGTAAAATTTTCTAAGTCAAAAAGTTAGAAGTTTTAACAGAGACGGCGTGACAACATGTCAAAAAACAGAAACATACCAAAGGACCAACTCATTCGATCGGATGGGAATCACCCCATTCGATCAAATTCACTGTTCTTGATGGAGTTTCATGTTCAACCCATTATTCGGTTATCTCTCCGGTGGAAAACCATTTTCAAGTCGGCTCTCAACTTGGAAGTGAGTGGAGAGTCTGAATGAGTATGGATTCCATCGATTTTGTGTAGAATGTTGAAGAAAAGTTTGAAAATAGATGAAAAGTGTTGAAATCTTGTTGAGATTCAGGTTACAAGTGTGGAAATCCTTTAGATCTGAACCATTCTTGGTGAGATGATGTCACACAATAGTTTGCATAAGCAACTGAGTGAGAACCACCTTCAAGGAGTCCAAATCAGGTGATTTTGAGAAGGAAACGTGTGATTTTGATAGAGAAGATGATGAAGAAGTGTTTAGTGATGATGATTGTACAAGATTTGAGGAGAAATACTTACGAAATAGCCTTGAATCGAGAGAAAAGTGCCTGAGAATGACTTGGGAGCGAGTTGGTCGGATGGAGATGTCACATCAGTGAACAGTAGTGTACGACGGTATTTATAGGGTGAGAGAGAAGGGTTAAGGCGGTGGAGAATGCGAGGTGTCGAATGGGTGTCCGGTCGGATGGCCATCCAATCAGACGGATTGTCGTTCGATCGGATGGCTATCCGATCAGACGACAATCCATTTGGTAACCTGTTCGTTTTGAAATCTGAATAATTCACTAAGTTTAGAAGGTTTACGGTTTGACCGGGACGGTATGACAATCGTGTTTAAACAACGGAAAGTCCACCAAGTCCAAGTCATCCGATCGGATGGGAATCACCTCGTTCGATCAGTTAACTGTTCTTGACGATTGTTCATGTTCAACCCGTTAAGTCATTCATCTCTTCGGTAGAAATCCGTTCTCAGACCGACACTTTACTATAGAACGAGTAAAGGGCCTGCACGAGCTCAGATTCTATCGGTTTTGAGTGCAAGAGTGTAAAAGGGTGTGGGAGAAAAGTTATGAAAACATCTTTCAACTCTTTTAATCTTGTGAGGTTTGAAAATGTCTAGATTTAGGTGAAATCAGTGTTTAAACATGTTGAAATCTCTTAGATATGATTTATTCTTGGTGGAATGAGGTCACACTTTGAAGTTCATGAGAACTCATGATGACATCATCTTAGAACAGCCCAAATCAGCCGATTTCATGGTGAAAAGTTAAGATTCGATGGTGAAAATGATGAGAAAGTGTGTGTTGATTGAGAAAGTACAAGATTTGAGGTAGAAACTTACAAGAATCGCAAGAAATCAAGAGAGAATAGCCCAAGTGCGTGCTGGTCGGAGGAGGAGCTGTCACATCACTGTTTATGATGTGACATGTGAGTATTTATAGATGAAGAGGATAAGAGGCGGTGCAGAAGTGACGGATCGGAGGGCAGTCTGATCGGATGGTCATCCGGACGGATGACCATTCGATCGAATAGTCCTTCGATTGGATGGGTTATGCAAGTTGGTTTTCGACTTTTCATTTCGTGCATTGAGCGTTGCGAGTAAGCGATGCGATAGTATTAAATAATAGTTACACAAATAACCTAACTAACATAAACTGGCGTTCCCAGTTCGCGATGAGATTGCGTTGTGATAGATTTGCGATTGCGTTTCCGATTAATCACCACAAACATAATATAACATGCACAGGTAACACATAATAGCACACACACGTAAAACAATATCCAGAACATGCGATTCAAGTTGCGATGCGATTGCGATGAGATTTGCGTCAAATAGATTAGCGATTAAACTGCGATTATTACATTTACTCCACATAATACAACTAAGGTAACATAAATAAAAGTAGCGATTACAAAGTGAAAGAGTATAATCAATAATTAAGTATGGAATGACAGATCGAATTAGCAATCTTTTCTTCCTTTGACTTTGACTTGTACTTTGACTTCAAAAAGTCGGGTTGTTACAGCCTCCCCTACTTTAGGGAATTTCGTCCCGAAATTAAGGCGCAGGCGTAACGAATAGTTGTGGATACTTAGCCTTCATGTCACTTTCGAGTTCCCAGGTGAACTCGGCCCCGCGTTTGCCTTCCCAACGAACCTTCACAATGGGAATACGTGAGCATCGAAGTTTCTTGGTTTCTCGATCCATGATCTCGACAGGCTTTTCCACGAAGTGTAATGTTTCGTCCACTTGTAGATCCTCAAGTGGTACTTGTAAATTCTGCTCGGCTAGGCACTTTCTGAGGTTCGAAACATGGAAAGTCGGGTGGACGTTGCTAAGTTCCTCCGGTAGTTCGAGTCTGTAGGCCACCTTGCCAATTCTTTCCAGAATTTTAAAGGGTCCAACATATCGAGGCGCGAATTTTCCTGTAACACCTCGAAAATTCCTGTCCAATAAAATAAAGACACGTGTCATGAGAGACAAACGTGTCAGGAACCCGGATCAAATAAGGATGTATGGTAGGATTTAAAAAGGGCGTCATGTTATTAAAATACCTCTGAACGGCCCAAGGGCGACATGTTATTAAAATACCTCTGATCGACCCAAGTTATAAATCCCAAGATCCCCGAATCGTTCTGATAAACATCTGATATGTAACCGGTTGTTCTAAATAAAATTTCCATTTTTATATGAAAAATTAGATTTTTAAAGATATTGCTATGACATTCGGAAGTTGGATTTTAATTTAAAAAGAATTGGATTTGAACAACTTCATGTCTATTACATTTCCGACATTTCCAAAGCTTGGGACAAAAAGCCAAAGTGATGCAAAGGCATGCAAAGCATGCAAGGTCTGAGATAATGGTCCCTACACTGCAGTAAAAGCATGAGAATTCGACACTACACAATTGCATGGTCAATACTTGGAAATTTGCAAGATTTTTGGCTTCTGGCTATCGGTAACGGACCGTATGGCTTTAAGCTTACGGTCCGCAAGGAGCATATCTGGTTTCATCAAACCAGGGTCGGTTACGGACCGCAACCACCTAAGCTTACGGTCCGTAAGAGATGGATACGGACCGCAAGAAGGTTGGCTTACGGTCCGTCGCTGGCAGCAGAAAATGGACAGCTGCCTGTTCAGCCAGTTGCACCGCCTTATTATCATGGTTTTCGAAATCAGGGCTTGCTAGGCAGTAAATAGCCACATAGGGGCACCTGGGATCATCTTGCAACCTTAGTAGACTAATTTGGCATCATCTTGTGGCATCTTGGTTACTATATAAAGAAGTGAAGGTTTCAACATTTGTTCATTCATATTGAAACTCACTTGGAGCATTACTCTTGAACTTCTCTGGACTTCAACAAGCTTCTCTTAAGTCCCTAATCCTATTTAGGACTCTTGTAAGTGTCCTTAATCCTTTCTAATCCATTTTAGCTTAGTTAATTAGCTAAAAGTCAAACCATCGTAATTAAGGTTTGACTTCGAGATTAGTCAATAATTAGTCAGTAAAATCTTGAACAAAAAATACCTATAAGTTGGTAATTAGGTGGGTAATAAACCCTTAAAAGGGTATTTTCAGATTCCCAATCTAACTATGTTAATTGTCGAGTCAAAGCTTACTTTAAAAAATCAACAGAATGCTTATTTTCAAATTAATGCATAATTAACAATGTAGGATACATGCAACCTGTTTGATCATTAATATAACTTGGTAATTAATATAAGAACATGTCCCAACATGTTCAACTCGACAATTTTCAGTTTAGGCTCGGTTTGGAGCCGAAAGTCGTATAGTTTGACTTATGCTTTGACTTTCAGTTCTGACCCGTTTAAATCAAGTTTAGGATTGCCTTAGAGCTTCTTTTGGACCTAATTGCATATTAGTATGACCTTCTGTGATTATACAACTTGGTTCATTAGACATCCTATTCACATGCATGTTTCCGTTAAATGCTTATATGTTGACCATTATGCCCAAATGACCTTAAAATATGATTTTTGAAAATGTAAAAGGGTAGACACCTTAGCTACTGATTTATAAACTTGAAACTAAAATTTGAGATCAGTTTGAGGTATAGATTAAGAGTTATGCTCATTAGCGTAATTTAAAGCTTCTTTAATAATTAAATGGCGTAAATCGCATATAGCCAATCTAAACCCAAATTTTTATACAAAAACTTTGTACCTACTGATATAAAATAATATTTTGGGATTTTTAAAGATTTTTATTCAATTTTAGGCTGAGCACAACTTAGTGTTCTAAGCTTAATTCGGCTAATGCCGGTTTTGTCCTTTTGGGCTATAAAATGAGTTTTATAAATCCTATTGACCCCAAACCTTTCTCTAATGATCTAATAAGTTAAATAAAGTATTTTGAGCCTTCTGGAATTTTAAAAATATCAGCTTTCTAAACCAAACCCGGAAATGGCTCCAAATCGCCTTTTTAAGCGTTTTTAACGCATAGTATGTAATAAAACCTTTTGAACATATGGGGATGATACCTACTGCTTGTATTCAGTAAAATTTTTATATTTTAACAGTAGGTGAATCTTTTAAACTCAGAATTCCAGTTTTGACCTTTTAGGCCTATGTGAAATTACCAAAATGCCCTTACGGAGCGTAGTATGGTTATAAGTAATAAATTTCACATATATTGATACCCCACTATCATGACTTAAAAAAATGAGTATATTTGCTGATTTATTCAGACCTGTAACTCAGTATACTATTTAAACTCTTTTACACCCTTTAAAATGACCAAAATACCCTTATAAGGCATAGTTTGAGTTTAAAACCATTTGGGGCATAATGGAAGGTATCATTCTGATATCACAACATGTTTGAGGCATATTAACTTAGGAAATTCGTATATGATTCCTATGGTTACTCGTTACGCACTTTACGTGTTCGGATCGGCTTATGTAACTCGTTTACCCATTTTAGCCGAAACGGGTCAAACCATATCATTTCGGTCTCAAAATCCAGAATGTGATTAAGTTACCCATATTAAACAAGTATGCAAGCTTGTTGGGTCAAAACCACATTCTAAAACGGTCTTCGCCTTATCGTGCGTTTAAACTGTAGTCTTCATTTAGAACTAACCGGTCTAAGCTTAGGCTAAATTAAAAGACACGTTAGGATTCTAATAGGTTATTTAAAACCTTCATTCCAGATATTGGAGCCCAATAAAAGCTACGTGCACTTGCTGTATTTGATTTATACTTTGCTCAGGTAAATACTTTTAGCTTATTTTCCCTATACGGGCTTGGGGTACGGTATATAAAATACCGCTTGGTCGAGTAATTGACCTTAACCGGTCGGTGGTTAAGTGTTGTCAAAATGACCCGTTTGAAAATGTTGTTTTGTTTGTTTAACGCCTTTGGGGGTTTAATGACCATGTCCCGGATATCCTTGGCATCATTCAAAGAATGGCCACGACCTTAGCACACGGGTGTAGGCGTACACCCGTAGTGCATACAAATCAATAAAGTATAATCGTCGGTATGAGAGAAGTCTCGCGGCAGAACTATACTAAGTGGTGTGTCTATTAATCTTTAACCCGGCACGACCCGGACAACTGAACGCATAACAAACATGTAATTCTTTTACAAGATTATAAGCAAATAATTATCCCAAGCTATAAAAAGTTTTGTGCCGCGGGCATTCAAATCAATTTTAACCCTTTTCAAAATGAGTCAGTTAAATTGTATTTACCAGTGTAAACTGACGTATTTTCCAAAAAGGCTAAGTGCAGGTACTACGCGTAATAGGCTGGCCACTCCTTAGCATCAATAAAAGTCTCGCAAGCTTAGGATGCATGAAGTCTGTTGAATAAAAGTTTCCTCTTTGTTTTTGATCCGCCTGTGGATCTATTTCAACTGTTTGTGATACTTGATATTACAATTTCATTTGGTTGAAATAAATCTATCTTTTGCTTCCGCTGTGCATTTATATTTTGTATTGTTTGACTATGATGATATCAACTACGTCACGGAACCCCCACCGGGCCCACCGGTGACACGTGGAAAATAGGGGTGTGACAGGTTGGTATCAGAGCCAACGCTGAGTGAATTAAACACTAGCTCTCTGGTGTTTAATCTCAGTTAAATAAATGCACATTCCTAGAGTTCCGAGTCTAGACAAATAACATAGGACAAACTCTGTTTTGTTTTATTTTATTTGGTCTTTATTTTATTATATATTTGTTGTTGTTATCTTAATTATGTTCGCAGGTAAGAATGCCGCCAAGGTTTTTGAGAGGAAGAGGCAAGGGCCTAGTTACGGGCCATGACCACGAAGCCGGGCCTTCGCACCGGCGTACACCATCGGTTACAATGAGCACTAGCCCTCAGGAGCCATGGAGGGTATACGTGGAACCCGGGAGGCGATCGTTCTCCTTAAGCTCCTCACCGTCCTATTTGCATTCTTTCGGGCCGCAATCCGAAAACGAGCCCGACCACCCTCCGCCTTCCTTCATACCGTTGCAGTGGTCAAACTCGCACCACTCTTTTGGTGACCCTACCCCTGCTTTCCAGAGCCGGTTCAACCCGGCTAATTTTATTCAAGAACCCGTGGGTTTCAACCCGCTGGGACCCGAGGATCACTTCTCGGGTGAAAATGACATGGACGAAGATACGGATCCCATGGAGCCTGCCACTGGGACCCCGAACCACCCCATCGAAATCTCCGATGGGTCATCTTTTCATGGATCACCTTACTGTGGTCCTGACAGCTACGAGGCGAGGTTCAGGCAGATTGACTGGTATTTCACTCCCTCTCACCACTCGTCTCCTTACCAGCAGCAGCAGGATCCTTCCGAGGATTCTCGATTTTTGGCAGTCACTCCGCCATCACCACCACCAGTGGAACAACAACCGCCTCCGGAGCCACCGAGGCGGAGAAGGTCAAACGCACGGATGTCCGTTCGAGGAGGAGTCCGCATCAGCACTCCTCAGCCCTCGAGTGGCAGTCATTATCCACCACTCCAAGAAGAAGCAGACCCGCAGATGGGGTGTCCATCAAACCCCATCCCAAAGATCAACTCTGCGCCTATGGTGCCACCGTTGGGTTTTGACAACCCAATTCCTGCCTACGCCTGTTTAGCGGCGTATAACCCTTTTGAGCAGCCGGCTCATACCCATTACGACTATGCAAATGTGGACCCATACCAGGAGGCATGGGACTACAATGCTCGTCATCCAGAAGAACCCTATGGTGGTCTTTGGACCACTGGTTACCCAACTTATGGGTACCAGCGTCCGCCACCTTCTCAACCTCTGTATCAGCCGCCGCAGCCGCAATTGATCCTGTCGGAACGTCAACAAGAGGTCCTCGATAGATTGGGCCAATGTAAAGAGAAAATTCAAACGGTGCGGGAGAACAACCGAGGCTTCTTCAAAGGTCTGTCAGTCCTACTCAAGGGGAAGTCCAAAAGAAGGGGTCATTAAAGACCTTTGTTGTTTATTTGGATAGTTGTAATCAGTCCCTGCTTGGACTTTTTGTTTCTGTATTCAGCCCCTGCGTGGGCTTGTCTTTTAGTATTCCGCCCCTGCGTGTGCATGTCTTTTAGTTAACCCCTGCGTGGGTTTATTGTTTGTTTTTCGCCCCTGCGTGGGCATGTTGTTTCTTAGAAAGTCTCGTTTAGGGCAAATGTTGTACTTGTTACATTTTAGTAATGGAATGGTTGAATTTAAATTTCATTATTTGTTTATTATTAAGTATATGCATAAACTTAAAACACAAAGTAAATGAAAATAACATTCCTATAAAAGATCTACCATTATATTAAAATGGCAAAATCTAAAACGGACAAGACCTAGCCATGTGTCATTCTAAGACAAGGACAAGATGGTATCTCCATAATTAGATTCAGATCCATAATTAACATCTCAACTTAGGATTGTTCTGCGTTTAATATTAAAATAGAATCTTAGGGGTAAGACCTAGCCACGTGTCATTGTAGACATGGCCAAGATGGTAGAACCTGTCCAAAGATTCCAAATTTTGTTAACATCTGCAAATATGTTAGCATGTTGGGCAAATTGTGATGCAGTAAATATCACACATGCCACCTTTAAAATTGGGTTAAATTTAAATTCCCTGTATTTGTATAACCATCCTTTGAGGATGAAGTGCCTACGGGTAATAATTAACGTCCTCTGGGACTAAGAGACAGTTGAAGTCTGCAACTCACTGTCTAGAAAAGGGTAATGAACTGTAATTTAGACCCGCATACCTCGATTCTGTGAAAATCCTGGTTATAAATTAAAACCGTCCTTGTGACTAAGCTTTTATGCTAATGTTTGATTGTAATATAGGATTATAATAAAGGTCCTGAATAAATAAATAATTAACAAATTAACCAGAAATGGCCATTTAAAACCATGGTTAATAAATTATAAATCTCTGTAAAAGCCTCTAAATAAAAACCTTGCCTATTATTTTCTATATATAGCAATTGAAGCTACATGGCGGGGTCGGACGAGGTGAACAATCGTCCGGTGGAGAACCACAATAACGCTAGGATACAGCTGACTGGTGCAGAGTTGCAAGCACTAGTTGACAACGCTATTACAAGGGCTTTAGATCGGCAAAACAGTGAGACTTCTGAGACTCAAAGTAGGACCCTGTCTACACCACACACAAAGTCAAAGACTCATTCGGAGGGTCATAGCAAGCCACCCTCTGTCCAACCCAAGTCTAAGAAGGATGAGTCTAAGAAAGATGATGATAGACACTCCTCGAACCATGACAATGTTCCACCCAAGAAGATAGTGTTTGATGATGCCCCACGTACCAAGTCCTGTACATATAAATATTTTGTATCTTGTAAGCCCCGGGATTTTACTGGGGAGAAGGGGGCAGTGGATTGCATGACTTGGCTGGATGAAATGTACACTGTAGTGGACATTAGTGGTTGTGCGGAGAGGGATATTGTGAAGTTTGTATCCTAGTCTTTTAAAGGAGAAGCCCTGGCCTTGTGGAAGTCTTTAATTCAGGCTACTGGGAAGATTCCGTTGTATAACATGTCATGGAATCAATTTGTTGCTCTCATCAAGGAGAACTACTGTCCGCAACATGAGGTTGAAAAGATAGAATCTGATTTTCTATCCCTGGTTATGAAGAACCTGCATTGCCAGGCTTATCTTACAAGTTTCAATACTTTGTCAAGGTTAGTTCCTTACCTTGTGACACCTGAACCGAAGAGGATAGCCCGTTTTATTGGGGGTCTGGCCCAGAAATAAAAGCAAGTGTCAAGGCCTCTCGGCCCGCTACATTCAGATCAGCAGCTGACATATCTCTGTCCCTCACGCTGGACGCAGTTAGACAGAGATCACTGAGAAATGCGGATGCCGAGAAAAGGAAACGCGAAGATGACGGTTCACGACGCTCAGAGAAGATGCACAAGGGAAACAACGACCACAAGAAAGGGTCAGGATCCAAGAAAGGTGATCAACAGACGAGTGATAAACCCAAATGTAAGGTTTGTAAGAAGCACCATTTTGGGAGGTGCAGGCATGAATCGAAGTCCCAGTCTCAGCCGAAAGCGTGTGGGATTTGCAAGTCACTGGACCACAAGGCACTGGATTTAAGAAAATCAAGGATGCCACGTGCTATAACTGTAATGAAAAGGGGCATCTTAGGACCAACTACCCAAAGCTTGCAAAGAAGGCTGAGGAGGGAAAGAAGACCAATGCTAGGGTCTTCCGCATAGATGCAAAGGAAGCTGTTCAGGATGACAATGTCATAACAGGTACTTTTCTTATTAATGATGTCTACGCAAGAGTATTATTTGATTCAGGAGCAGATAAATCGTTTGTAGACGATAAGTTTTGTGAATTGTTGAAAATGCCTGTTAAGACCCTAAGTGTGAAGTATGAAGTGGAATTAGCTGACGGAACCATAGAAACCGCTTCGACTGTATTAGATGGATGCGTCATATCCATTAGGAACCACTCTTTTCCCTTGTCCTTATTACTTTTTAAGCTAGCTGGTTTCGATATAGTAATAGGCATGGATTGGTTATCGCATAACCAAGCTCAGATAGTTTGCAATAAGAAGCAAGTAGTAATCAAGACTCCGTCTGGTGAGTCGCTTATCATTCAGGGAGACACCCGGTATGGGTTACCTGAGCAGGTGTCTATGCTCAAAGCATCTAAATGCTTAAAGAAGGGTTGTGTCATTTATATGGCACAAGTGACTGTTGATGAGCAGAAACCCAAGATTGAAGATATTCCAGTCATTTCTGAATACCCTGAAGTTTTCCCGGGAGAACTACCTGGTTTGCCACCAGATAGACAAGTAGAGTTCAGAATCGACATCATTCCAGGAGTTGCACCTATTGCAAGATCGCCTTATAGACTAGCACCAACGGAGATGAAGGAATTGAGGACACAGCTAGATGATCTGCTAGCCAAAGGTTTTATTAGACCTAGTTCGTCTCCATGGGGAGCACCAATATTGTTCGTCAAGAAAAAAGATGGTTCGATGTGTTTGTGTATCGATTACCGTGAGCTTAATAAGGTCACTATAAAGAATAGTATCCTTTGCCCAGGATCGACAATCTGTTCGACCAGCTTCAAGGAGCGAGCTACTTTTCCAAAATTGATCTAAGGTCAGGCTACCATCAATTGAAGGTCAAGGATGAAGATGTACACAAAACTGTGTTTAGGACTCGTTATGGTCATTATGAGTTCCTAGTGATGCCTTTTGGGCTCACTAACGCACCTGCCGCATTCATGGATCTCATGAATCGCGTGTGCAAGTCTTATCTGGATAAATTTGTCATCGTCTTTATTGACGACATTCTCATCTACTCGAAGAATCAAGCTGACCACGAGAAGCATCTCCGTTGCATTCTGAAACTGCTTCAACAAGAAAAGCTCTATGCTAAATTTTCTAAGTGTGAGTTCTGGCTTCGAGAAGTCCAATTTCTTGGACATGTTGTGAGTGAGCGTGGTATCTAAGTAGATCCCGCTAAGGTTGAAGCTATCATGAACTGGCAAGAGCCGAAGACGCCTACAGAGATTTGCAGTTTCTTAGGATTGGCAGGATACTACAGACGCTTTATTGAAAACTTCTCAAGGATTGCAGCACCCCTGACTGTTCTCACTCGCAAGAGTAGCAAGTTCAGTTGGGGGCCTAAACAACAAGAATCTTTTGATATTTTGAAGCAGAAGTTGAGCAATGCTCCTGTATTGACATTGCCTAATGGGATTGAAGAGTTTGTAGTTTACTGTGATGCATCACACACCGGGATAGGTTGTGTGTTAATGCAGAAAGGCAAAGTCATTGCCTACGCTTCTTGTCAACTTAGGGTGCACGAAAAGAATTACACCACCCATGACTTGGAGTTGGGTGCCGTTGTATTTGCACTGAAGGTTTGGAGGCACTATCTATATGGAACTAAGTGTGTGATATACTCCGATCACAAAAGCCTTCAACACTTGTTCAATCAGAAGGATTTGAACATGAGGCAGCGATGCTGGATGGAAACTATGAATGATTATGACTGTGAAATAAGATACCATCCAGGAAAGGCTAATGTAGTCGCAGATGCCTTGAGTAGAAAAGAGATAGTGAAGCCAATAAGAATCAATGCCAAAAGCATTGAAATCAAGAATAGCTTGAATGAAAGGTTGTTAGCTACACAGAAGGAAGCTGTGCTAGAAGCTAATTATCCTGAGGAAAAGTTAGGAGTAACTGAAGAACAGTTATCCTATGGCAAGGACGGAATACTAAGATTAAATGGACGAATATGGGTTCCTGTTTATGGAGGACTTTGGGATGTTATCCTCAAGGAAGCCCACAGTTCCAAATATTCCGTTCATCCTGGAGCCGACAAGATGTACCAAGATGTAAAGGCAAACTATTGGTGGATAGGCTTGAAGAAGTCTAAAGCTGCTTACGTAGCTAAATGCTTGACGTGTGCTCAAGTCAAGGCTGAACATCAGAAGCCGTCAGGTTTGCTACAACAGCCTGAAATTCCCACATGGAAATGGGAAATGGTAACAATGGATTTCATCACCAAATTGCCAAGGATGAAGAAAGGAAATGATACGATATGGGTCATAGTTGATAGACTGACTAAGTCAGCACATTTCCTACCCATTAAAGAGACTTACAGCTCCGACATGTTAGCCCAACTGTACGTGGATAAGATTGTATCCTTACAAGGCGTACCAGTATCTATTATCTCTGATAGGGATACTAGATACACATCTCATTTTTGGAAGAGTTTTCAACAGTCTCTGGGCACACAATTGAATTTTAGTACAGCTTACCATCCTCAGACGGATGGGCAAAGTGAGCGTACTATTCAAACTTTGGAAGACATGCTGCGTGCATGTGTGATTGATCTAGGTGGTAGCTGGGATAAGCACCTACCTTTGGTCGAGTTCTCCTACAATAATAGCTACCATACCAGCATTCAGGCTGCACCTTTTGAGGCACTATATGGTAGGAAGTGCAGAACGCCCATCTGTTGGGCAGAAGTAGGAGACACTCAATTATCAGGTCTTGATATAGTCTTCGAGACAACGGACAAGATTGTCCAGATCCGTGACCGCCTAAAAGCTGCCAGGGAGAGGCAAAAGAGCTATGCTGATAAAAGGCGAAAGCCCGTCAAGTTTGAGGTTGGTGATAAAGTTTTGCTCAAGGTATCACCTTGGAAATGAGTGATGCGTTTTGGCAAGAAAAGTAAGTTAAGCCCGAGGTATATAAGACCATTCTAGATCATCGAATGTGTAGGATCAGTGGCATATAAGTTAAACTTACCAGAAGAGCTCACTGGTATTCATAATGTATTCCACGTCGGCAATCTGAAGAAATGTCTAGCTGATGAATCGCTAGTCATACCACATACAGATGTGCTCATAGACGAGAGCTTGAAATTTGTGGAAAAACCGGTGTCGATTGAGGATCGACAGGTAAAAAGGCTTCGAAGGAAGCTTGTGCCTATTGTCAAGGTGAATGGGATGCCCGTAGAGGTCGCGAGTATACGTGGGAGTTAGAGTCCACAATGAAAGAGAAATACCCTCAATTGTTTTCATAAATCTCGAGGTTGAGATTTCTTTTAAGGGGGTGAGGATGTAACACCTCGAAAATTCCTGTCCAATAAAATAAAGACACGTGTCATGTGAGACAAACGTGTCAGGAACCCAGATCAAATAAGGATGTATGGTAGGATTTAAAAAAGGCATCATGTTATTAAAATACCCCTGAACGGCCCAAGGGCGACATGTTATTAAAATACCTCTGATCGACCCAAGTTATAAATCCCAAGATCCCCGAATCGTTCTGATAAACATCTGATATATAACCGGTTGTTCTAAATAAATAAAATTTCCATTTTTATATGGAAAATTAGATATTTAAAGATATTGCTATGACATTCGGAAGTTGGATTTTAATTTAAAAAGAATTGGATTTGAACAAATTCATGTCTATTACATTTCCGACATTTCCAAAGCTTGGGACAAAAAGCCAAAGTGATGTAAAGGCATGCAAAGCATGCAAGGTCTGAGATAATGGTCCCTACACTGCAGTAAAAGCATGAGAATTCGACACTACACAATTGCATGGTCAATACTTGGAAATTTGCAAGATTTTTGGCTTCTGGCTATCGGTTACGGACTGTATGGCTTTAAGCTTACGGTCTGCAAGGAGCATATCTGGGCGCATCAGACCAGGGTCGGTTACGGACCGCAACCACCTAAGCTTACAGTCCGTAAGAGATGGATACAGACCGCAAGAAGGTTGGCTTACGGTCCTTAAGCCTGTCGCTGGCAGCAGAAAATGGACAGCTGCCTGTTCAGCCAGTTGCACCGCCTTATTATCATGGTTTTCGAAATCAGGGGCTTGCTAGGCAGTATATAGCCACATAGGGGCACCTGGGATCATCTTGCAACCTTAGTAGACTAATTTGGCATCATCTTGTGGCATCTTGGTTACTATATAAAGAAGTGAAGGTTTCAACATTTGTTCATTCATATTGAAACTCACTTGGAGCATTACTTTGGAACTTCTCTGGACTTCAACAAGCTTCTCTTAAGTCCCGAATCCTATTTAGGACTCTTGTAAGTGTCCTTAATCCTTTCTAATCCATTTTAGCTTAGTTAATTAGCTAAAAGTCAAACCGTCGTAATTAAGGTTTGACTTCGAGATTAGTCAATAATTAGTCAGTAAAATCTCGAATTAAAAATACCTATAAGTAGGTAATTAGGTGGGTAATAAACCCTTAAAAGAGTATTTTCAGATTCCCACTCTAACTATGTTAATTGTCGAGTCAAAGCTTATTTTAAAAAGTCAACAGAATGCTTATTTTCAAATTAATGCATAATTAACAATGTAGGATACATGCAACCTGTTTGATCATTAATATAACTTGGTAATTAATATAAGAACATGTCCCAACATGTTCAACTCGACAATTTTCAGTTTAGGCTCGGTTTGGAGACGAAAGTTGCATAGTTTGACTTATGCTTTGACTTTCAGTTCTGACCCGTTTAAGTCAAGTTTAGGATTGCCTTAGAGCTTCTTTTGGACCTAATTGCATATTAGTATGACCCTCTGTGATTATACAACTTGGTTCATTAGACATCCTATTCACATGCATGTTTCCGTTAAATGCTTATATGTTGACCATTATGCCCAAATGACCTTAAAATATGATTTTTGAAAATGTAAAAGGGTAGACACCTTAGCTACTTATTTATAAACTTGCACCTAAAATTTGAGATCAGTTTGAGGTATAGATTAAGAGTTATGCTCATTAGCGTAATTTAAAGCTTCTTTAATAATTAAATGGCGTAAATCGCATATAGCCCATCTAAACCCAAATTTTTATACAAAAACTTTGTACCCACTGATATAAAATAATATTTTGGGATTTTTAAAGATTTTTATTCAATTTTAGGCTGAGTACAACTTAGTATTCTAAGCTTAATTCGGCTAATGCCGGTTTTGCCCTTTTGGGCTATAAAATGAGTTTTATAAATCCTATTGACCCCAAACCTTTTTCTACTGATCTAATAAGTTAAATAAAGTATTTTGAGCCTTCTGGAATTTTAAAAATATTAGCTTTCTATACCAAACCCGGAAATGGCTCCAAATCGCCTTTTTAAGCGTTTTTAACGCATAATATGTAATAAAACCTTTTTAAACATATGGGGATGATACCTACTGATTGTATTCAGTAAAATTTTATATTTTAACTGTTAGGATCATAGGCTGTCTTGATTGTGCTTGTTTGTGATGTTTGAACAAATCAAATAGATATGAGCAGTTTTAAGTTCAGCGGAAATGGATAACAAACTTTGTAAACACAATCAAAGGAGAATATAGTTTGATAAACAATTGCTTTTTCATAGAGTCGAAAGATTACATTAAAAGCAAAAGATTACAATGCAAGCTTACAGGCTAAAGCTCCCCCTCAGCCTGATACTCCAGGGTTGGTTGCACAAGATGAAATGATTGAATTGAGGAGAAGAACTCACTCAAAACGAATCGAATATAACAGTATAGAGTACTGTCATATTTATAGGCAAACCAAACTACTGATGTACCTCAGTTGACGTCACCATGATAGTGACATCTAACAGCCTAACCACCTATAAACACTGATCTATACAAAACTACTGATGTCTAACAACTGATTGATAATACAATACAAAACAAGTCTAACACTGTTCACGTTCCACTGTTGTAGCTTAAGCACTGATTACTTGAACATCAGTGCTTTCTTCAAAAGGTGATCAGTCTTTGAATGAGCAGTGCTTGGATCTTCAACAGTAATTAAGAGACAGCAGTAGATAGAGCTCAGCGTTTGCCTTTTAGCAGTCTTTAGTTGTTTCATCAGTGCTTGGTTCATCAGTTGTTCTTCTGAGCAGTGTTTAGAGTGTATCAGCAGATAGGTAACCACTGTCAAGGGGAGAGCTTAGTGTGAACATCTGCTTATTGTGAATCCACTGTTGTGATCAGGTTTTGGCTTTATATTATCTGTTCCTCTGCTAGGGTTCAATCCCAACAATCTCCCCTTGGAACAGATAATGCCAAAACCTGTCATTATTCTGGATTTTTATTCTTCATCAGAAGTTCCTTTGCTTTTCTTTTAAATTCTTCTTCAAACTCTTTGGAACTTAAATCAGCCTCATCCCTGCACAGTGTAAGCTCAAGGAGATCTTGTAGATCTTCAACACTTAGGCCTAGTGCTTGATTCCTTGATATATGCCTCACTTCTCCATTGGTTCTGATCAGAGTCAATACGTGGGTCTTTTGATCAGAGAGCCACTTTAGTATTTTTAAACCAAATGGGTTTCTTGAGAGAGGTTTATTGACTGATGAACTTAAAGTGTTTGGCCTAGAGAAGAAGTGTAGAGCAGTATCATGAGCTTCAGACACTCGTGTGAATGCTTTTTCAATAATCTCATTAGCTGCAGCTATGTCTGCTTCAACTTCAGACAACTCACTGTTTGTAACATCTGCTGATGACTTTTGGCTTACGACTTTGACCCTTTTGGCAAGGTCTTGTAGTTTTGCTAATCTTTCTTTATCTGAAGCTATTTTCTTGATAGCTTCTTCAATCTGATCAGCTTCTTTATTCTTTTCTTCTCCAGCAGACAGCATTTCCTTCCTTTCTTTTCTCAATTTTGTGACAAAGGCTTCTGCTGTGCTGATCTGTGTTTCAAAGGTCTTGACTTGCTCCTGTAGCTTTTTGTAGTTAGACTTTTTAGGAATGTCAGAGACTTTCAACCTCTGCTTCTCAAGCCTTTCATAAGCTTCATCAGTTTGCTGCTTTGACCATTTTTCTATGGCATCCGCAGTATCCACCTTTCCATCCACCAACTCCTGCTTCTTTCTTTTATGCTCAGAAATAAGATCAGCTATGAATTTGTTGTATTTGTTCCAATTTGGAGATGTCTTTTTCTTCCGTGGATCAAGTTTAATCTTTTCAATTTTGTTAGCCTCATGCTTTAGTGCAACGATTGGCCAGTCTTTGAATTCTGTTTCTTCAGCAGGATAGAACTTTTCTTTCATTATGTATGCAAGATATTCTTTTCTTAATTCATTTCGTTGTTCTGCTTCATCACCTTGATCCTTGCATTCAACTTTGGCTCTTATCCTTGCTTGTCTTGCTTTTATTTCGAGATATTCATCCATGTTTTCTGGAATTATGAAACCTATGAGAGAAGGAAATTTCCTTTTTGTAGGATCATCTTCAGTGTAAAACTGTTTCATCTCATTTTTCACAGCTTCTAATTCCAATGGATATTTAGCAGCAACATGATCATACTTTCATCAGTAGCCTGTGTTGTTTCTCTTTTTCTTTTGTGAGGCTTTGGAGGTTGTGATGTCGGAATGATGAGATCAGTGGTGGATGTTTGACTAACAGTGGTTGAAACAACTGGTGTTTCAACCGCTGTTGTCATTACAACTGCTGATATGTCAGCAGATGTCTTCTGCTTTTGAGCAGGGGATGGAAGATGTGACTCATCATCAGGAATGACAACCCTTCTTCTTTTTGATGAAGGAGAGGCTGATGATGTTTTGGGTGGATCATTGGTTTGTGATTGTGATTGACTGACAGTGGTTGAAACAACTGGTGTTTCAATCACGGTTGTCATTACATCAGATGTTGTAACATCTGCTGTCTTCTGCTTTATGGCAGGAGGTAGTGGTGGTGATATGATTGTAGATGATGATAGTGGTGGAACAGTGGTTGTGATGGTGTGTGATAGAGTGGTGTGTGTTGGAGGTGTGTGTGTTGATGACATGGCATCTGTTTGGCTACTGACATCAGTTTTTGTAACTACTGATGTATCAGCTGTTTGAATTGAAGTTTTGGATTTTGTGGTTTGAGGTGATTTAGATGACTGTTTTTCTTCTTCTGGTTCAATATACAGCCCATCTTCTATTCCTTTCTTTCTTAACTTGATTTTCTCCCCCTTTTTGGCATTATCTGCAAGGGGTGTATCCATGAAGAGGATGGAAGATGGAACTTTTCCACTATGGGCAGTCTTTTGTATGCTAGCCTTTATAGCCTTGATATCTGCTCGAGTGTCTTTAAACCTTGATTCCACCATGTTGGTCAGCATTTGTACTTGAATAGCATGCTTTTGATCAGCCATATGTTGTTGTTTTTCAAGCATGGGTTGAAAAATATTCCAAAGCTCATTTGCAGCAAATGCATGTTGTGCAGGTGCTTGAGCAGGAACAGCAGTAGCTTGTGCTTTTTGAGCTTTTAAAATCTCTTGCACCATATCTTTAATTTCAGCAACTGAATCTTCAAGTTTTTCAACTCTTTTCGTCAATTCCTGATATTTTGAATCATCACCTACATTAGTAGGATCATCTGAATCCCCACCAGTAGTGGTTGTACCAATGTGTGACTTAGGAACTGAGTCCCAAAAATCATCCATTGATGCCCCATGTTCTTGGTACTGGGGACTTCTTTCTTCAGCACTCGATAAACCTTTGATGGTATCGGTGGTTAAAATCAACTCACTGGTGGTTACCGATGTTGCCATGGAAGAAATTGCCTTCAAGGGAGTCTTATTAATGAAACAACTGTCCAACTGAAGATCTGTTGATCCATCAGTTGTAGTTGCTGCTCCACTTGAACTACCACCGAGAGTTACTTGTAACTCAGGGGGTGTAACCTCCTCAGTTGTTGCTGGGATAGCAGAGGTATAAGCATCAGACCCAGTCACTTGTCGAGGTATACTCTCAGTAATGGGTGATAGAGAGGAACTGGTTTGTGTCTGTGCAATATCAACTGCATGCAACAGGGGTATTATTGATTGTGGCATTATGATTGGTGAGGGTATGGGTGTTGAAAGAGACATGTCCTTGGGATCAGGACTGTGGAAGATAGATCCGAGTAGATCCAGAGCTTCATAATTTGGTGCCCTGTGATTACAACCTGATCCTTTTGTGAGGATGCAGGAGGAGTTTTAGGCATAGGTTGAGATCTTTCTCCCAACTGCTGTGAGGAAGTAGCAGCAGTGGTTTGTGGTGACATTTGTTTTGTCACTGGCAGTTGCTCTGGGATCTCATCTTCCAGAGTTGCCTTTGTTTTGGGTTTGGTGGGTTTTTTGGATGTTTTTCTTTTGGTCTTTTTGGTAATGTCAGGTGTGGGTTTCAGAGCAGTGGGCTCAGCAGAAGTTGCCTGAAGATCAGTGGCAGTTTCTAAAGTCTGCTCAGGCACCTTTGCTTTTAATTTTATTAGTGCCATCATTCTTGAAAATGTTTCAATTGTTAAACTTTTTATTTGAAAATGGACACCTTGTTTGGGCAAATTCTCATCCTCTTTTTCAAATTTTTTTTTGAAGTAATAGCTCAGAAATCTTGGAAAAAGAAGAAATGATTTGCTGTCAACATTCTTTACCATGTCATTGAAAATCTCCTGGGAATAGTTGTAATCTTTACTGTTTAGAATAGCATATCCCAGGCATTGAATCTTCAATGGTATTTCATTAAACGCTGTTGTTTTATTAGAAACACAACTTAAAAGTGTGTGGAATAAAAATCTGGGTGCAGATGGAAAATAACCTTTTTGTAAGGTATCTACCTTTGATTGTTCTGCATACCCTCTTTTCAGAAAATCAGCTTTTAACTCGGTTTTATCAAAAGAAGTTTTACCTTTCAGATCATCGAGTTTGAAGACCTCTGAGATTGTTTGTGGGGTGATTTGAAATGCTTTACCCTGTATCAAGGAGTTAATGCCTACTACTTTTCCGTCTTGTTTTTCAAGATTTGCATTTTTCCAAAATTCTCTCTGGGTTTGCAAGTAAATGGGAGCATCTACTGTCAACAAAGTTTTATACTTTGATGCAGATAGTGTATCAATGATGGAGTCGAAGGTGTGGTTATCGGTAGGTTTTGTGAGGAGACCCACGTAGTTATGAGGTGATTTGTATGGGATTTCAATGGTTTCTTCGGTCGTTTGAGCGACCTCTTTTGAAGATGATGGTGATTTTGGTTTAGATTTTGATTTTGATTTTGACTTCGTCATTTTGATGAAGAAGAATCGGAGAATGTTTTGAGGAGAATGGTTGGAAACTGCTTTGAGAAAAGAACTTTGGAATTCAATTCGACAGTGTAAAACCCTGTTTGGGGGTTTAGGGCAGGGTTTTTTTTTGGGAAAAAGTGATCACTGATGTGGCAGCGGTTATTTTGATCTGAAGGCTAAAAACTGACCACGTGTCAAACACTGATGAAATGGATGAAGGGTGGAGAACAGTTGTTTTAAGAGCCACTGATGAATCAAGCATCAGTGGTTACAACAGTGGAAGATTTTTACTATCAGTGGATAAGACACTGATTTTGAGCATCAGTGCTTGTCTTAGCAAAATGAGGAATCAGTGGTTGACTTTCAGCAGTGGATAGTATTTAGTGATCAGATGTTTGAACAAAACAGTGATTAGGGTAAATGATACAGATTTGACGAACAAATATTTCAGCAACTGTTTTGAGAATTTTCATTCAAGGTTTTGCCACATGTCAATTTTGAAGAACAGTGGTTAAGTACCCCAGATGATGACAACTTTTTACTAAGGCATCTCATTATCGTTTAATATTCAAATTAAAACATAAATACCTCAGTAGTTTAAGCACTGTTTAGCAATCAGTCTTTGATGTTTAAAACAACCCTGAAAATGACATGACCTTGACATATGTACCTTTTCCTCTTGACCCATTTATGAGGACAATAATACCAACAAAAATAAGGTATTATATCCTGACAGATAACAGAAACTATTGCCAACAAGAACAAGCAAAAGTTCAAAATACATTATTCCAAAAAAAAAATGAACAATATATCCTGGTTATTTGAGAAAGTCCTTTGAAGAAAAAAATGATTAAAGGATTTTCTGAAAACAGCATCAAAGAGGATCTGGTAAATTTTTCAATAAGATACGTAATCGTATCATTCTTAAGTTTAACAAAATGGTCAGTGGTTTGGCAGTAGTTGGTAGAACATTCTGAATACGTTCTGACCACTGTATGGTACCATTTTCTATGTCAGTTGATTGCAAACATGAGGACACATGGATGAGGAAATTTTTTTTTTCAAGTCCTCTTTGGAGTTCATTCACCGGAATCAAAACCTTTTCCTGAGCAAGTGGATGCACACAGTTGCTTAATGATTATTATTACTCTAAACTATGACTCATAAATGTTTTAAGTTTATACTCTTTTCTTTTGACTTGAAAAGTTTTGAGATAAAAACACTTCTGAGTTTTTGTGAATTTTCTTCTTCCCTTTTTACCCTTCCCAATCATAAGTATTGAAATACTTACTGAGGGGTATTTATTGAAGGAATACTTGTTTCAGAATCATTTTGTAGTAATGTTTTGAGAGATTTGGTCATTTCTGCACATGCTTATGCCAACCTTCTCATTACCTATGATCTGGACATTTTTTACTCCTGATTTTCTTAATGTATTTTAACATAGTTGATTTTGTCCTTTTGAGGAACTCAACCTGTTTTCAACACATAAGATCTGAATGACTAAAGTTTTAATTTCCCTCTTTTATGCTATCAAAAACACTAATGTTTTGAGAACATAGGTTTTTGTTAATCTGAGGTTCATACTTTAGCATTTAGTGAAAACATCACAAATATCAAAACAACAATTGAAATCAATTTTGAAAATATCGAATGATCCCATAATTTATCAGATATTTTTACAGATCTGAAAACTATGAGTGACTTATGCATGATATCACTTGTTGCGTGAAATTTGTGTGTCATATGACATCTTGGTTGATTTACAGAGTTTCTGAATAACCATTTTGATCATGATTCACTCGTTACTCTGTTTTTCAACTGAATACAACCACCCTTAGTATCAAATGAATTTTGAGCCGAACTGTTATGTCAAATTGATTGTTAGATCGAATTTGACTGTCCAGGCTCTGATACCAATTGTTAGGATCGTAGGCTGTCATGATTGTGCTTGTTTGTGATGTTTGAACAAATCAAATAGATATGAGCAGTTTTAAGTTCAGCGGAAATGGATAACAAACTTTGTAAACACAATCAAAGGAGAATATAGTTTGATAAACAATTGCTTTTTCATAGAGTCGAAAGATTACATTAAAAGCAAAAGATTACAATGCAAGCTTACAGACTAAAGCTCCCCCCCAGCCTGATACTCCAGGGTTGGTTGCACAAGATGAAAGGATTGAATTGAGGAGAAGAACTCACTCAAAACGAATCGAATATAACAGTATAGAGTACTGTCATATTTATAGGCAAACCAAACTACTGATTTACCTCAGCTGACGTCACCATGATAGTGACATCTAACAACCTAACCACCTATGAACACTGATCTATACAAAACTACTGATGTCTAACAACTGATTGATAATACAATACAAAACAAGTCTAACACTGTTCACGTTCCACTGTTGTAGCTTAAGCACTGATTACTTGAACATCAGTGCTTTCTTCAAAAGGTGATCAGTCTTTGAATGAGCAGTGCTTGGATCTTCAGCAGTACTTAAGAGACAGCAGTAGATAGAGCTCAGCGTTTGCCTTTTAGCAGTCTTTAGTTGTTTCATCAGTGCTTGGTTCATCAGTTGTTCTTCTGAGCAGTGTTTAGAGTGTATCAGCAGATAGGTAACCACTTTCAAGGGGAGAGCTTAGTGTGAACATCTGCTTATGGTGAATCCACTGTTGTGATCAGGTTTTGGCTTTATATTATCTGTTCCACTGTTGTATTTAGTAAAATTTTATATTTTAACAGTAGGTGAATCTTTTAAACTCAGAATTCCAGTTTTGACCTTTTAGGCCTATGTGAAATTACCAAAATGCCCCTACGGAGCATAGTATGGTTATAAGTAATAAATTTCACATATATTGATACCCCACTGTCATGACTTAATAAAATGAGTATATTTGCTGATTTATTCAGACATGTAACTCAGTATACTATTTAAACTCTTTTACACCCTTTAAAATGACCAAAATACCTTATAAGGCATAGTTTGGGTTTAAAACTATTTGGGGCATAATGGAAGGTATCATTCTGATATCACAACATGTTTGAGGCATATTAACTTAGGAAACTCATATATGATTCCTATGGTTACTCGTTACGCACTTTACGCGTTCGGATCGGCTTATGTAACTAGTTTACCCATTTTAGCCGAAACGGGTCAAACCATATCATTTCGGTCTCAAAATCCAGAATGTGATTAAGTTACCCATATTAAACAAGTATGCAAGCTTGTTGGGTCAAAACCACATTCTAAAACGGTCTTCGCCTTATCGTGCGTTTAAACCGTAATCTTCATTTAGAACTAACCGGTCTAAGCTTAGGCTAAATCAAAAGACCCGTTAGGATTTTAATAGGTTATTTAAAACCTTCATTCCAGATATAGGAGCCCAGTAAAAGCTACGTGCACTTGCTGTATTTGATTTATACTTTGCTCAGGTAAATACTTTTAACTTATTTTCCCTATACGGGCTTGGGGTACGGTATATAAAATACCGCTTGGTCGGGTAATTGACCTTAACCGGTTGGTGGTTAAGTGTTGTCAAAATGACCCGTTTGAAAATGTTGTTTTGTTTGTTTAACGCCTTTGGGGGTTTAATGACCATGTCCCGGATATCCTTGGCATCATTCAAAGAATGGCCACGACCTTAGCTGTAACACCTCGAAATTTTGTGTCAAATGATGTGTTAACACGTGTCATTTGTTTACACGTGGCATCTAAAATAAATAAAGGACTAATTTTGACAAACCTTGAAAGTATATAAATTCGAGGGTTATAAATGTCAACAAGGGTGAATATACTGTATAGTATCCCTAAATAATGCTTAAACCTTCAAACAAATAAATTATAGATCGTACAAAACTAAAACGCGGAAGAAAGTGAGAGATTACAAACTACAGGGGTTAACTGTGTCAACATGTTTAATAATACCTCTGAGTGACCCTTTAACGTTCCCAAGACTTTGTAACGGTATTATACCCTCACTAAAATAATATATATGAATTTCGCGAGGTTTCGATATGAAACGAGAAAGTTACGATCGAATTCGTAAAAGAAGGGTTAAAAGCGTAAACAGTGAAAGTTAAGGCTTTCCAATATAATTAATAAATAAACCGGGGACTTAATAATGCGGGTAATTAACACGAGGCCCCTATCGGTAAATAACCGAGGGCCAAACCGCAAAGTTACCCCTTCAAATCCGAAAGGTCAGGCGAATCATTACGAAAGATTTCGTTATTAATGGCCCGATTCTGTAATTATTATAAAAGATTTGAAAAATTCAGAAAATATAACCTTAGGCGACCCGCGTGAAGTTTCAACATAAGTTGAGGCGGGCCGCGAGCCTCCTCTAATTCGCGTCTGTTATTTGAACTTTAGGCGACCCGCGTTAAAAAGCATGGAAAGTCCCATGCGGGCCGCGTAAAGTGCCCAGATGCAGAAACATGGTAACTACTTGGCTTTTGGACCATGTGAACGATCAAACCTTAATCAAAGAGGCATGGGCACCCTACAATTGACCCATATCACACAGGGGACATCTACCCATCATCATGATCAGTAGTAGCATGTTGTGTAATGATTTAGGGCCTTGTTCTTGGCTATAAATAGCACCATTGTGCTCATAACATTCACAACATCAAAACTCACTTCTCTGATCATTCCAAGAGCTCTAAAGCTTTCCCCTGTGTTCTTAAGTCTTCTCTTAAGCTTCTGTAAGTAATTCAACCTTTGTGGTTTCACATTTCCATAGTTATAGCCTATAAACGCAACCGTCGTAACTAACGGTTGTCATTGCAATATCTTGCAAATGATTCAGTCTTATGACGAATCAAAAATGGTTATGAGTTGGTATTTATGTGGGTATTAAACCTCTAAAAGGGTTCCCCCTGATCACCACTCTAACTATGTCAATTATCGAGTCAAACGTGCGGTTAAAAAGTCAACAGAAAGCTATTTTAGCGATTTAAGCATAATCTGTAATGTATATGTTATGGAACCTGTTTTGACAATCATAAAACATGATAATAAGTATATAAACCTGTTTGCGCTCGTTTGAATCGATCATTTACTATATAGAACCGGTTCGGAGCCGAAAGTCGCAAAAGTTTGACTTTTGCTTTGACTTCAGTTCTGACCCGTTTTAGTGAGGTATGAATAAACCTTAGGACTCTCTTAGGACCAGGTCACATGTTGGTATACGCCTCTGTGGTCGGTTCATGAGTTATCCGAGTCTTTTACGTATTTCCGTCATTCGCCTAAAAGTTGACCGTAACGGCCTTTTAAAATTAAAACGAGTATTTCGGACACGTGAACGGACCAAAACCTTGCTTATTAAATTATAAGCATGTCCTTAAAGTTTCACGTCAATCCGAGGTCTAGAATGAGAGTTATGCTAAAAGGCGCACTTTTGAGAAAGTTTTGTAATTAACGGCGCAATTAGCATAACGCTCATCTAACCCAAGTTTTCGGCACCAAAACTTTTACCCACTGTGGTAAAATAATATTTTGAGAATTTTAAAGATTTTTAATAATTTTTACCTTGCTCATAACCTGCGGTTATGGCTACGGTTCGGTAAATACCGAATATGCCCTTTTTGGCCAAAACGGGAGTTCTACAAGGTCTTTTGACCCGATTCCAGTTGCTACTGGTTTTAAATAATAAATAAAATATTTTAAGCTTTATAAGCTGTTCGGGAAACTCAGATTTCCTGTAGAACTCGAAAAGCCTTTTTAAAGTCTTTAAAATGACCGAAAAGCCCCTACGGGGCATAATATAAACTTAAACTCATTACGGGCATTACGGAAGGTATCCTGCTGATACCAAAATACTTTTAAGGCATATTGACTTAGGAAATAAGCGTACGACTCTTATGGTTAACCGTTTCGCCTATTTGCGCACACGGTACGGCCCACGGAACTAGTTTTCGTGCAATAGCCGATATGGGTCAAATTATATTATTTGAACCCCAAAATCCAGAGTATGAACTATAAACCCATATAAAACAAGTCTCTGAACTTGTTGGGTCCAAATCATACTCCATTCTCGGTTTTCGCCTCTTCGTGCGAATTAACCATATCTAAATATCGGAATCAACCGGTTTAAGCTACGGCTAATACAAGGACCGTTAGGATTCTAAGAGGTTAATTAAAACCTTCGTTCCAGATTAGGAGCCCCAGTAAAAGCTATCGGTGACTTGATCTTAATTAAGGATTTATACTTGCAAAGGTAAATACTTTTGACTTATTTCCCCTATATGGGCTTGGGTTACGGTATATTAATACCGCTTGATTGAGCATTATATAATTCCATCGCTTAGGTGGTTAATTGATTAAATATGATCGGCTCATTTAAACAGTTTTGTTGCTTATAAGCCTTTGGGGGGTTTAATGACCGTTGTCCCGGATATCCTCGGCATCATTTTACGAAATGGCCACGACCATCGACATCCCGGTGTAGGCGTACACCCGGTATAAAGTGTCGACATTAAAACTAAAAGACGTAGCCGTTGGTTTCTGTACTACGGTTTTACGCGAACGTGGTGTGTCTATAAATCTTTAACCCGGCACGACCCGGGCTACTGAACGCATAAAAGAACATGTAAAACGTTCACAAGATCATTATGAATTTTCCCAAGTTATAAAAGAGTTTGTGCCTTGTGCATTCAAATCAATTTTAATAAACATTTTCAAATGTGTCAGTTGAATGTATTTACCAGTGTAAACTGACGTATTTTCCCCAAAAAGATTAAGTGCAGGTACCTAAACGTAATTGGCTGGTATTAGCTCCCTAGCGTCGGGATAAGCCTCGCAAGCTTGATTGCAGTATCTAATGGAACAATACTTTATCTTTATTTTCGATCCACTGTGGATATTCAACTCTGTAATACATTGATATTATGATCAGAGGTTGAAATTTATATATTTATCTTATGCTTCCGCTGTGCATTATATGATTGTGTGGTTTGACTATATTGTTGCCAACATCGTCACGGTAATCCCCCACCGGGCCCACCGGTGAGACACGTGGAAATCGGGGTGTGACAGGTTGGTATCAGAGCCAACATTGAGTGAATTAAACACAATAGGCATTGTGTTTAATCTCAGTGACACAATTGCACATACTTGAGTCTAGACAAGAACTTAGGACAAATTCGGATTAATACTCCTTTTTGTCTTTATTTTCGATTTGATTTTTAATAAGTTTTGGAGCAGGAAAATGCCACCTGTTATATTCCGAGGAAGAGGAAGGGGACGAAGAGGCCGAGGAGAAATCGTGACACATCACGATCAAGAAGCTGGACCATCTGGTACAAGACATCCTTCGATGACAAGGAGCGAAGAGCCACAACGACGAAGAGATCTTTACGAACCCGCGAGGCATTCCACTTCGCACAGCTCGACGCCATCCTACCGGCACTCCTTTGGACCAGATTCAGAAAATAATCCCAACAACCCACAACCTTCCTTCATACCTCTACAACGTTCGGTTTCGCACCGGAATTATGACGACCCTACTCCATACTACGTAGCTCAGTTTAATCCGGCTGACTACATACAGGAACCTTCAGGTTTTGTTCCACTAGGTCCACAAGACCACTTTTCTGAAGATCCCATGGAGGAAGATGAGGATCCAACTGAACCAGCTCGTGGTACGCCCACACATCCGATAGAAGTGTCTGACGGATCTTCATATCATGGTCCGCAATATCAAGGCCCAGACAGCTTTATGGCCTTGTTTGACCGACATGAGTGGTACAACACACCATCTCATCAGACATCGCAACCGAGACATCCACAGGATCCATCTGAGGATTCACGCTTTGAGGCAGTTACGCCACCACCTCCGCCACCGGCACAACCAGTTATACCTGATCCGCCGAGGCGTAGGAGGACCAATGCTCGTATGTCTACACGAGGAGGAGGGGGTAACCACTTCAGCACTCCTCGACATTCTAGTAGTAGCCACTATCCGCCACTACATGAAGAAGGACCTTCAAGTCCTATACAAGAAGCGAACTCCGCACCTACTGCACGAAATTCGCCACCATTTGGGTATGACCAACCCATACCAGCTTACACAGGTCCAACGGCTTACAACCCGTTTGAACCGTCACAAGCACAATACAACTACGGCTATGAGCGCGACCCATATGTGGTGTCGGCTAGATATAATGCGCGCTACCCTGACGGAGCACATGGAAACATGGGACCACCGGATTACTCAGCTCATGGGTATCCAATACCTCCCAGACCTCCAGTTCCGCATCAAGCGCCGCAACCACGATTCTCTCCTCCTGAACAGGAAGAAATACTCCATCGACTAGATCGTGTGGAGAGAGAGTTCGAGGAAGAGAAGAAAAGCCATCGAGGATTTCTCAAGGGCTTGGCGAACCTACTAAAGGGCAAAAAGAAGAAACGTGACCACTAGCCCTTAATAGTAGTACTACTGTAATTTCTACTTTGAAATAAGTCCCTGCGTGGACAACTTATCGTATTTCAGTCCCTACGTGGACTTATCTTTAGTCCTTGCATGGACACCTATCTTATATTAGTCCCTGCGTGGACTTGTCACTTATTTTAAAACCTCTCTGGAGGTATGTACTATTTGAAAGACCCGTTTAGGGCAATATGTAATTGTATTTGAGATTTTGGAATGTATGTTATGAGTTTTGTTTTAATACATATAAAAATAAATCAAAACCATTCCTT